>NW_024725957.1:0-5607 GCF_018991925.1 Homarus americanus
GGATATGGTAATAACATTGCCACACGCTGCTAGCTAGGCTGAATAAATATAAATGGAGCACATACATAATATACATACATAATACATAATCCAGCATACATAATATACATACAAGGTACACCTCCGATATTCCCAGGTACACCTCCGATACTCCCAGGTACACCTTTGAGACTCCCAGGTACTTCACTGACACTCCCTGGTATACCTCTGACATTCCCAGGTGCTCCTCTGACACTCCCAGGTACACCTCTGATACTCCCAGGTACACCTCTGACACTCCCAGGTCCGCCTCCGACACTCCCAGGTACAACTCCGACACTCCCAGGTAAAGCCTCAGATACTCCTAGGTACACCTCTGACACTCCCAGGTACACCTCTGACACTCCCAGGTAAACTTCCGACACTCCCAGATACACGTGTGACACTCCGAGGTACACCTCTGACACTCCCAGGTACACCTCTGGCACTCCCAGGTACTCCACTGACACTCCCTGGTACACCCCTGACACTCTGACACTCCCTCTGACACCACCCCAGACACCAGGTACACTTCTAACACTCCTAGGTACACCTCTGACACTCCTAGGTACACTTCTCACACTCCCAGGTACACCTCCGACACTCCCAAGTACACCTCTGACACTCCCAGGTACACTTCTGACATTCCCAGGTACATCTTTGACACACCCAGGTACACCTCTGACACTCCTAGGTACTCCACTGACAATCCCTGGTACACCTCTGACACTCCCAGGTACACGTCCGGCTCTCCCAGATACACCTCTGACACTCCCAGGTACACCTGTGACACTCCCAGGTACACCTGTGACACTTCCAGATACTCCACTGACACTCACTGGTAAACCCCTGACTACCAGGTACACCTCTGACACTCCGAGGTACTCCTCTGTCAATCCCTGATACACTTCTCACACTCCCAGGTACACCTCTGACACACCTAGGTACTCCTCTGTCACTCCCTGATACACCTCTAACACTCCCGGGTACACCGCTGACACTCCCAGGTACACCGCTGACACAGCCAGGTACACCTCAGAAACTGCCAGGTACAACTCAGACACTGCCAGGTACACCGCTGACACTGCTAGGTACACCTCCGACACTCCCAGGTACACCTCTGACACTCCCAGGTACACCTTTGACACTCCCAGGCACACATCTCACACTCCAAGGTACACCTCAGACACTCCCAGGTACAATGCTGACACTCCCAGTTACAACTCTGACACTCCTAAGTACACCTCTGACACTCCCAGGTGCACCTCCGACACTCCCAGGTACACATCCGACACTTCCAGGTACACTTCTTACACTCCCTGGTACATCCCTGACACTCCCAGGTACACCTCTGACACTCAGGCACACCCCAGACACCTCTGACACCCCAGTAACACCTCTGACACTCCCAGGTACACCTCTGACACTCCCAGGTACACCTCAGACACTCCCAGGTACACCTCAGACACTCCCAGGCACACCTCTGACACTCCCAGGTACACTCTGACACTCCCAGGTGCACTTTGAGCACCAGGTACACCTCTGACACTCCACGTGCACCTCTGACACTCCCAAGTACACCTTTGACACTCCCAGGTACACCTCCGACACTCCCAGGTGCCCACATCCGACACTTCCAGGTACACTTCTTACACTCCCTGGTACATCCCTGACACTCCCAGGTACACCTCTGACACTCCCAGGTACACCCCAGACACTCCAAGGTACACCTCTGACACACCCAGTAACACCTCTGACACTCCAAGATACACCTCTGACACTCCCAGGTACACCTCTGACACTCCCAGGTACATTTCCGACACTCCCAGATACACCTGTGACACTCCGAGGCACACCTCTGACACTCCAAGGTACACCTCTGGCATTCCCAGGTACTCCACTGACACTCCCTGGTACACCCGTGACATTCCCTGGTACAGCTCTGACACTCCCAGGTGCACGTCCGACACTTCCAGATACACCTCTGACACTCCCAGGTACATCTCTGAAACTCCCAGGTACACCTCTGACACTCCCAGGTACTCCACTGACACTCCCTAGTACACCCGTGACACTCCCAGGTACACCTCTGACACTCCCAGGTACACCACAGACACTCCCAGGTACACTTCTCACACTCCCAGGTACACCTCTGACCTCCTAGGTACTCCTCTGTCACTCCGCCATACACCTCTAACACTCCCAGGTACACCGCTGACACTCACAGGTACACCGCTGACACTGCCAGGTACACCTGAGACACTGCCAAGTACACCTCAGACACTGCCAGGTACACCTCAGACACTCCCAGGTACACCCCAGACACTCCAAGGTGCACCTCTGACACTCCCAAGTGCACCTCTGACACTCCCAGGCAAATGTCTGACACTCCCAGGTACACCTCAGACACTCCCAGGTACACCGCTGACACTCCCAGTTACACCCCTGACACTCCCAGGTACACCTCTGACACTCCCAGGTACACCACAGACACTCCCTGATACACTTCTCACACTCCCAGTTACACCTCTGACACTCCTAGGTACTCCTCTGTCACTCCCTAATACACCTCTTACACTCCAGGGTACACCGCTGACACTCCCAGGTACACCGCTGACACAGCCAGGTACACCTCAGACACTGCCAGGTACACCTCAGACACTGCCAGGTACACCGCTGACACTGCTAGGTACACCTCCGACACTCCCAGGTACACCTCTGACACTCCCAGGTACACCTTTGACACTGCCAGGCACACGTCTCACACTCCCAGGTACACGTCCGATACCCCAGATGCCCCTTGACACTCCCAGGCACACCTCTGACACTCCCCAGGCACACCCTCTGACACTCCCAGATACCCACTGACACTCACTGGTAAACCCCTGACTACCAGGTACACCTCTGACACTCCGAGGTACTCCTCTGTCAATCCCTGATACACTTCTCACACTCCCAGGTACACCTCTGACACACCTAGGTACTCCTCTGTCACTCCCTGATACACCTCTAACACTCCCGGGTACACCGCTGACACTCCTAGGTACACCGCTGACACAGCCAGGTACACCTCAGAAACTGCCAGGTACAACTCAGACACTGCCAGGTACACCGCTGACACTGCTAGGTACACCTCCGACACTCCCAGGTACACCTCTGACACTCCCAGGTACACCTTTGACACTCCCAGGCACACATCTCACACTCCAAGGTACACCTCAGACACTCCCAGGTACAATGCTGACACTCCCAGTTACAACTCTGACACTCCTAAGTACACCTCTGACACTCCCAGGTGCACCTCCGACACTCCCAGGTACACATCCGACACTTCCAGGTACACTTCTTACACTCCCTGGTACATCCCTGACACTCCCAGGTACACCTCTGACACTCCCAGGTACTCCACTGACACTCCCTGGTACATCCCTGACACTCCCAGGTACACATCCGACACTCCCAGGTACACCTCTGACACTCCCAAGTTCTCCACTGATATTCCCTGGTACACTTCTGACACTCCCAGGTACACGTCCAACACTCCCAGATACACCTCTGACACTCCCAGGTACACCTCTGACACTCCCAGGTACACCTCTGACACTCCTTGGTACTCCTCTGTCTCTCCCTGATACACCTCTAACACTCCCAGGTGCACCGCTGACACTCCCAGGTCCACCGCTGACACTGCCAGGTTCACCTCAGACACTGCCAGGTACACCTCAGACACTTCCAGGTACAACTCAGACACTCCCAGGTATACCTCAGACACTCCAAGGTGCACCAATGACACTCCCAAGTGCACTTCTGACACTCCCAGGCACACCTCTGACACTCCCAGGAACAACACCACTTTCACCCCAGGTACACCTTTGACACTCCCAGGTACACCTCAGACACTCCCAGTTACACCTTTGACACTCCCAGGTACACCTCTGACACTCCCAGGTACACCTCAGACACTTCCAAGTACACCTCTGATACTCCAAGGTATACATCTGACACTCCCAGGTACACCTTTGACACTCCCAGGTACACCTCTGACACTCCCAGGTACACCTCTGACACTCCCTGGTATTCCTCTGACACGTCCAGGTACACCTCCGACACTCCCAGGTACTCCTCTAACACTCCCAGGTACACCTCATACACTCCCAGGTACACCTCTGACACTCCCAGGTACACCCCTCTGACACCCCAGGTACACCTTGATAATTCTGGTACAACTCAGACATTCCCAGGTACACATTTGACACTCCCAGGTACACCTCTGACACTCCCAGGTACTCCTCTGACGCTCACAGGTACTCCTCTAACACTCCCAGGTACACCTCCAGCTTCCCCAGGTACCTTCTGCCACTCCCAGGTACCTCCGACATCCCAGGTACACCTCTCACCTCCCAGGTACACCTCAGTGCCTCCCAGGTACACCACTGACACTCCCAGGTACCACCTCTGACACTCCCAGGTACACCTCTGACACTTCAGGTACACCTCCGACACTCCCAGGTACCTTCCAGCACTCCCAGTGCCTTCTTTTTCCAGGTACACCTCCGACCTCCCAGGTACCTCAGCACTCCCAGGTACACGTCACTCTGGGTACCAGCCTCCCAGGTACCTTCTGACACTCCCAGGTACCCCTCCGACACTCCCAGGTACACCTCTGACCTCCCAGGTACCTCCTGGCCAAGTACACCTCTGACCTCCCAGGTACACCTCCAACACTCCCAGGCACCTCCGACACTCCCAGGTACCTGCACTCCTCAGGTACCTCCGACACTCCCAGGTACACCTCTGACACTCCCAGGCACACCTCGAGCACTCCCAGGTACACCTCTGACACTCCCAGGTACCTCAGACACTCGGTACCCTCTGACACTCCCAGGTACCTCTGACCTCCCAGGTACACCCCAGACACTCCCAGGTACCTTCTCACTGCATGGTACACCTCTCTGACACTCCTAGGTGCTCCTCTGTCACTCCTGATACCGTCTAACACTCCGAGGTACACCGCTGACCTCCCAGGTACCCACGCTGACAGTGCCAGGTACACCTCCAGGCCCTGCCAGGTACCTCGAACTGCTGGGAGTACATCAGACACTCCCAGGTAACCTTCAGTCACCCAAGGTGCCTCTGACCTCCTCAAGTGCACCTCTGACATCTCCCAGACACCTCTGACACTCCCAGGTACCTCAGACACTCCCAGGTACCACTTGACACTTCCAGGCCTTCTTACACTCCCAGGTACACACCTTGACACTCCCAGGTACCTCAGGACTCCCGGTGCACCTCTGACACTCCCAGGTACCTCTGACACTCCTGGTACTCCTCTGACACTCCAGGTACCTTGACACTGCCAGGTACACCTCCGACCTGCCAGGTGCACCTCCGACACTTCAGGTACACTTCTGCCTCTCAGGTACCTCGACACTCCCACCTCAGACCCTCCGGTACACCTCTGACACTCCCAGGTACACCTCAGACACTCCCAGGTACACCGCTGGCCTCCAGGTACACCTCTGACCTCCCAAGTACACCTCTCGACACTCCCAGGTACACCTCCGACACTCCCAGGTACACCTCCGACAC
>NW_024725958.1:0-19587 GCF_018991925.1 Homarus americanus
AGTGTAATTATATTTCTTCCTGTAAACAATTAACATTGTCATATCTATTTGAGGTCCATTTTTGTTTTTCATTAAGTCTTCGCTGTACAAAATAAAGTCCTTCTCAGTCCTCTCTCTCTCACCCATGAACCTTGTGAATCATCTTCCTGGGAATCCCAAACAACACACAAAGTGGAACTAGTGTGTGTTGTTTCGGATTCACAGAAAGATGATTCACGGGGTTCATGAATGACGGAGTGGATTGACAGGACTCTTTTTTTGGCGGGTGTACATACATAAGTAATTGTCAGCGACACAACCATCCAATCACCAGTTGTTGAGCATTTTCGTAGTGCTGTCACTCTCTGTTAGTTATTGTACGGTACCTTCCTGTTGTGTCTGTCCTTATTATTTGCTAAATAAATGCGTTCGATTGCGTGTTACACTGCTTTACGATGAAAGTCTTCACAAAGGAACAGAGAATAGAACGACCCATCCACCGAACGGCTTGTAAAGTGATAAGTGGTGGAACTATTAAATCAAGAGTAACCAGAGAGGATGAGTGTACGTTAAACTCAGCAAGACATACTGACCTGAACACTAGTACCGAGGCTCAGTAAGTGTTCCTATTGATCATACTGCAGGGTGAGGGTTACCAGCATGTTATACTTACTAGCATGGAGACCGCCCAAGCGAGTACTGAGTAGCGCATCCTGGCTTATGTGAGAAACAATGGACAACGTTACTGGGGTTCCCAAGTACTGGTTGGAGTGACTAGTGCTGGCTGTAGCTGATACCCCACTGTGCTGCCTCTACTCTTCCATCACCTTATAAAGGACAACGGGGAACGAGTTTACGTCATCCAGTGACACTTGTGAGTCTCCACTAACCCTAACCCACTCATCATCTCGCCTTTAATGTAAAGGTAAAAAGATTAGCTTCGAAATTACACAGGGTTATATAACGGCTTTTCAGCCTTAAAACTATTCAGAGTTGAAGGCTATTTCATTCACCTACAGTAAATGTAACGCCAGCTTATTTCACCTGCCGATTAAACACACTTGCTACCTGGGGAGCTGGTTAGGTAAGATTTACGGTGGCTATATCTTTAAGAAAAATTATATAGAAATTAGCAAAACAGAATCAGAATATTTCTCCATAATCATGATTTAAATAAAATTATAAGTATACTGTACATTAAGCGAACTCTTAGTACCATAATTTATTGTCAGTAGGGCGAATCCAGGGAAACCATAGGGGCCATGTCCCTCTCAAGTCAGCGGACGGGGGCCCAAACTATCTTCTGCCCCTCCAAGAGATGGAATTTTTTCTCCAAAGAGAGGAGTCAGTTACTCTCCAGATGGCACGGTGGCCACATAACATCCCTACACATCAGTATTCAGGATTTCTCGGCTTTTATCATTTAAATATAAGATTCAGTTGCTGCCAGACTCAATGTCATTACACACGTAGCCCCTAGTGCATGTGCAGTTTGTTTCCACCTTCGGACATAAAATAACGCAGATCATGAAACATTTAGGTGCTGAAATATCCGACCTTATACCAATGAAGTGAAAATCCTGCCGTAAGGTACGACATCACGAGTAGGAAGTATACATTTTTAAATACGTAAGCCAGTGTGTGGACGGGCTCGGGTAGTGACATACAAGGGTCAGTCATCCACGAGCCTCATGTGTTTGTGTATGACTGACTAAGTTATCGACAGGTCGAATTTTCTTTGAGGTAGACGTCTGGGTCGTGATGTTTACACGCAATTTACCTGACCGAGTGTGCTTAAGATGGAGCGTCAGTAGATACACCACAGATTGGCTTGGGGAGGGTGTACAGATTATTTTTCTGCCTTCAGCCTTGCCACTACATCAAAGTTACATTTCAGCTAGACATTTTATATTTTGCTTTGTTTTCTAAAGTTTATAGTAACTGAAGATAAAAACTATTACCTGTCATTTTGCCAATGAACAGCGGGCACTACTCAGGCGAGTGTCCATACCCGGAGCTAGAGGACGCCTACCCTACAAGGGGTCACAGCTCAAGGTCGAAGAAACCACAAGTTCAGAAAACTGTGAGGGCGAACTTTTTCGGAGTGAGAATTTTGAACTCTTGGAACAATCTGCTAGAGAGTGTTGTTAGGGCACCGAGTGAGAGCTCCTTGAAGACCAGATTTGACCAACATTGGAGCAGGTTCTGATATATTCAGGAGCCAGTTCATGCCCAGCATCTGCCAACAGTGCGTAACAGAGACGTGACCTACCACCCAAGAGGCTAACGAGACGATCAGTGGCGAAGAGGATAAAAGTATAATAGTAAAAGGCTAACAGGTTTTTTTTTCGTAAATGTTATTAAATTATGATAAAACAAATTTACCGGTGCTGACTGTGATTGTTTTAAACTTCGAAAACTAGCTCTCCCCATGTTCATTATTAATAAGCTTATATTAATAAATTCCCAAATTAATTATGTTGATGATTATGAAGCAAGTATGGAAAAGTGGCATGATCTCATACACAGAACTCTTCCTCACATCGTCAGACCTCTTTCCTTATTGTAGTCATGGGAGCCGGGATCTCCTGCTTACTATTGGTTACAGGTTTACCTTATAAATTATTATGAAATTAAACGAACTTACCAAAAAATGCTTTTAAAATACCTCCCCCCCTCCCTCCTCCTCCTCCACCACCGAGAAAGATGCCAATCATGCACCATCAACAAGTTTTTTAGTTTAACAAATGTATTGACGAAGTTTGGAGTACAGTTTGCCTATCCTGAGTAATTCAGTCAGGGTCAACACTGAGGGTGGTATACTTCTCACTGCCACGCAGGACAGAGGTTCATACACAAAGAAATACATCATATTCATTAACAGTATATATATATATATATATATATATATATATATATATATATATATATATATATATATATATATATATATATATATATATGTATATATACAAGTAAATCACTGTAGGTGCACGTGATCCAGGTATATGCTGATAACCACAAGGAAAAGAAAACACGAAGTTCCCAAGCGCTTTCGCGTAATTCACATCTTCAGGGGTGAGTACAGACTAAGGAGAACTACAAAACAAGGTATATATATATATATATATATATATATATATATATATATATATATATATATATATATATATATATATATATATATATATATATATATATATATATATATATATTTATATATATATATATATATATATGCTGATAACCACAAGGAAAGAAGAAAAACAGTTTCCAAAGCGCTTTCGTGTAATTCACATCTTCAGGGGTGAGTACAGACTAGAGAAAGAAATACAAATCAAGGTGTATATATACAGAGAAGGGTGAGACCAGGTCCACAATGGTCAGGTATTAGGTAATGACCCTACTAATCTTTAAATAGCACACAACGGTTGGTGGTCAGGTCAGACCCGGCCTTCTCACCTGGTCACAAATCTTCTTAATTACAAAATTGTCCAGCTTGTACATGCCGTTACTCAAATTCATGTTGAATGCTTCGGTATGTTTAATAAGACTAGATTCTATGATGTTCCTACTATCAATTGAATTACATGGTAATATTGAGGAGGCATTATCCCAGTCAATGCAATGCTTGTTATCCCTCAAATGAACAAACAGAGCATTGGATTCCTGGCCTGTCCTAACACTGTATTTGTGTTGTTTAATTCTAGTTGCAAGATCTTTACCTGTCTGGCCTAAGTAAAACATATTACATTCCTTGCAAGGAACTTTATAAATGCAACCAATTGTGTTGTTGGGGGAGTTCTTGATTAACATTTGTTTAACAGTGCATGAGTTTTTAAATGCCACATTGACGTTCCAGGTTTTTAGTTGTGAAGGAATGTGTGAGAAATTTTTGTGAAATGGTAATATTAAGATATTCTTATGGTCATGGGTGGGCTTGGGGTCAGTTCTATAAAAAGTTTTCTTAGTAATGTTTAGGCATTTGTCTATGAAAGACCTAGGGTATTTAAGGTTTGAGCCAATATTATATATATATTTGTATTCCTCATCGATGAATTCCGGACTGCAAATTCTCAAGGCACGTAAAAACATTGTTGAAAATACTGACTGTTTGACTTTATTATGGTGGGCAGAGTAATAATGAATGTATGAACACACATTAGTTGGTTTTCTATAAATACTGAACTTAAAAGTGTTACCTATTCTGTGTATCAGACAGTCTAGGAATGGCAATTTACAGTCTTGCTCTAATTCCACAGTGAATTTGATCGAGGGGGCTAAGTTGTTAAGTTGTGGCAGGAAAGCTTTTAGGTCCTCATTACATGGCCAGAGACATAATACATCATCAACATATCTAAACCAGACTGCTGAGGGTGGTAAAATATTACTTAATAGTTTCTTTTCAAAGAATTCCATATATAGGTTGCTTAATACAGGTGAGAGTGGATTACCCATTGCCATACCAAATTTTTGAGCATAATATTCCCCATTGAATTCGAATTTGCAATCCTTAATACATAGTTTGATGAGTTCGATGAAGTCGTCTTTCGAGACGGGCAGTGAAATGTCATCCAGGGAATCTATGAGGAACTCTAGTAAATCATCAACTGGGACCTTTGTAAAGAGTGATGTTATATCAAAGCTGACCAGTTTAAAATCATGATTAATGTGTAAGTTATTGAGTTTATCAACCAGATCCATATTATTCTTGATATTGGAGTTAGAAATGTTGCCAACTAGGGGATTTAGTAAGGAAACTAACCATTTAGATAGTTTACTGAATACTCCTCTTCGATGATCAAGGCCCACAAATTGAAAATACGTTTGAAATTTCTCCAGACATGCCTCAGTGAAAAAGTTATGCGTAGATCAATCCTCCCACAACGTGTCCTGAAGATGTCTGACCGCCCCTTTGATGAGTTCCAAGAAATCATCCTTAAGAAACATTTTGAAATAAAGAAAATTGAAGTGGATGAAGCCTTCCGTATTGTAAGACAAAAAAAGCGTGCTTTTAATATGACCATACCGAGTTATTGGAAAAAGTTCATGTTGGACTACTGTTTTGATAACCTGAGACGTGAGCGTTCTGATCTTCAAGCCAAGATAGACCACAAATTGGCACTCCTTATTAGAAATAGTGATTGGACTAAGGATGCCAATAACAAATGTGTAGTGAATCTCTCCTCTAAACAACTAGACAATGATACCTTGTGTGCCCTCGGCTATGGTTTAAGTTTTGATGGTTCTAACAAGGGAGTCGACAGTGTTGACATAGCCAGAGCATTTTGCAATTTGGAGAAATTCAGTAATTTGACAAGTGAAGAAGTGAACATGTGTAAAGGTGTTGTGTATGCATCTATGTCCAAGCCTTGTGTTCCAAACTGTCCAGAAAGATTCACCAAAGCAATCCAAGCCCTTAAGAAAAATAAGGATCTACATGTCACTAAAGCAGATAAAGCCAACACAGTAGTGATTTTAAACAAAGATGACTATATCCCTAAAATGAATGACCTTTTATGTGATAATACAACATATTCTAAACTCATAAATAATCCTCTCAACACTGTCAACACCCAGTTCAACAAAAAACTGAAGTCCCTATTGAGAGGCAAAGCTACTCTCATTAAACATCTTACTTCAACGTCCCCTCCACTGCCATACATGTACGGTGTAATCAAGACCCACAAGCCCAATAACCCAGCAAGACCCATCATTAGCTCAGTTGGGTCAATCTCTTATAAACTATCTAAATGGTTAGTTTCCTTACTAAATCCCCTAGTTGGCAACATTTCTAACTCCAATATCAAGAATAATATGGATCTGGTTGATAAACTCAATAACTTACACATTAATCATGATTTTAAACTGGTCAGCTTTGATATAACATCACTCTTTACAAAGGTCCCAGTTGATGATTTACTAGAGTTCCTCATAGATTCCCTGGATGACATTTCACTGCCCGTCTCGAAAGACGACTTCATCGAACTCATCAAACTATGTATTAAGGATTGCAAATTCGAATTCAATGGGGAATATTATGCTCAAAAATTTGGTATGGCAATGGGTAATCCACTCTCACCTGTATTAAGCAACCTATATATGGAATTCTTTGAAAAGAAACTATTAAGTAATATTTTACCACCCTCAGCAGTCTGGTTTAGATATGTTGATGATGTATTATGTCTCTGGCCATGTAATGAGGACCTAAAAGCTTTCCTGCCACAACTTAACAACTTAGCCCCCTCGATCAAATTCACTGTGGAATTAGAGCAAGACTGTAAATTGCCATTCCTAGACTGTCTGATACACAGAATAGGTAACACTTTTAAGTTCAGTATTTATAGAAAACCAACTAATGTGTGTTCATACATTCATTATTATTCTGCCCACCATAATAAAGTCAAACAGTCAGTATTTTCAACAATGTTTTTACGTGCCTTGAGAATTTGCAGTCCGGAATTCATCGATGAGGAATACAAATATATATATAATATTGGCTCAAACCTTAAATACCCTAGATCTTTCATAGACAAATGCCTTAAACATTACTAAGAAAACTTTTTATAGAACTGACCCCAAGCCCACCCATGACCATAAGAATATCTTAATATTACCATTTCACAAAAATTTCTCACACATTCCTTCACAACTAAAAACCTGGAACGTCAATGTGGCATTTAAAAACTCATGCACTGTTCAACAAATGTTAATCAAGAACTCCCCCAACAACACAATTGGTTGCATTTATAAAGTTCCTTGCAAGGAATGTAATATGTTTTACTTAGGCCAGACAGGTAAAGATCTTGCAACTAGAATTAAACAACACAAATACAGTGTGAGGACAGGCCAGGAATCCAATGCTCTGTTTGTTCATTTGAGGGATAACAAGCATTGCATTGACTGGGATAATGCCTCCTCAATATTACCATGTAATTCAATTGATAGTAGGAACATCATAGAATCTAGTCATATTAAACATACCGAAGCATTCAACATGAATTTGAGTAACGGCATGTACAAGCTGGACAATTTTGTAATTAAGAAGATTTGTGACCAGGTGAGAAGGCCGGGTCACCTGACCATCTGACCTGACCACCAACCGTTGTGTGCTATTTAAAGATTAGTAGGGTCATTACCTAATACCTGACCATTGTGGACCTGGTCTCACCCTTTTCTGTATATATACACCTTGATTTGTATTTCTTTCTCTAGTCTGTACTCACCCCTGAAGATGTGAATTACACGAAAGCGCTTTGGAACTTCGTGTTTTCTTCTTTCCTTGTGGTTATCAGCATATACCTAGATCACGCGCACCTACAGTGATTTACTTGCATATATATATATATATATCTTGATAAAATCACACGGGAAAATATTGTCCCTAGTATCACATTCAAAATTGAAAGAGAAATAAATGAATCCCTTCCATTTCTTGATATGCTTATCATGAGAAATGGCCAAAACTATAAATTTAAGGTATATAGAAAGCCCACACAGGTAGACAGTTTCATTCACTTTTTATCGAATCACCTGGAGTCTACCAAAATGTCAGTTTTTTCTGCTATGTTCCTAAGATGTCTGCGTATTTGTGACTCTGAATTTATTGACGATGAATTTAAACACATTCGTTCTATTGCACAGAAACTTGGGTACCCTTCTGTGTTTGTTGATCGTTGCTTTAAAAGGGCTAAAAAATCCTTTCATTCCTCTCTAACCAGACAAGTTCCTACACTTAAGAATATTTTGACTCTGCCCTATCGTGATGAATTTGTCCCGTTAGTTCGGTCCCTCAAGCTTCTAAATATTAATGTTGTTTTCAAGTATGACTCAACCATTACCAATATGTTAATAAGGAATAGCCCAAGTTTGAATGTAAATGGAAGTGTTTATTGTATTCCATGTAGCAAATGTAATTGTAATTATGTAGGTCAGACAGGAAAAACACTGCAGCTCAGAATCAAACAACATAAGTATAATATCAGAACTGCATCTGAAAGCAGTGCCTTGTTCGTTCATGTTAGGAATAATAATCACCCCATTGCTTGGGAAAAAAGCTTAGAAGTATTCAAATCATCTTGTGTCACAGAAAGACTTCTGGTTGAAGCTAGTTTGATTAAGGAATTAAAATCAATAAACCTTAGTGATGGTCAGTTCAAAACTGATAATATGTTACATAAATTTATTTGTCAGTGGCCCAAGGTTAAAAATGCTTTGAAAACCTTTGATCTTGATGTATGATAGTTATTTTGTGGGTCCCTTTTTTGACCTGACCTGTCTAGTCACGTCACCACCCTTCTCTTAAGCTCCTCTACGTGTGTGTTGGTGTGGGGATTAGTGGATGTCATCATTATGACCTGACCTCATGTTTTTAGGTCACCCTGTATATTTAAGCCTCTCTCTGTCCATGTAATCCAGTTGCCTCTGAAGATGTCTTGAATAAAGACGAAAGCTAAGGTACTCCGTTGTTTCCATTTTCCCGTGTGATTTTATCAAGATATATATATATATATATATATATATATATATATATATATATATATATATATATATATATATATATATATATATATATATATATATATATATGCTGATAACCACAAGGAAAGAAGAAAACTTCGTGTGTTCTTCTTTCCTTGTGGTTATCAGCATATACCTAGATCACGCGCATCTACAGTGATTTAATTGCATATATATATATATTGATAAAATCACACGGGAAAAGAGAAAACAACGGAGCACCTTAGCTTTCGTCTTTATTCAAGACATCTTCAGAGGCAACTGGATTACATGGACAGAGAGAGGCTTAAATATACAGGGTGACCTTAAAAACATGAGGTCCCGTGTGATTTTATCAAGATATATCTTATCCACGTTTTCATTGTGGATCTACATGAAATATATATATATATATATATATATATATATATATATATATATATATATATATATATATATATATATATATATATATATATATATATATATATATATATATATATATATATATATTAGGGTGACAATAAAAAGTGAAAGTTTTTATTTTTAGATGGCCATTTGTCCAATACTGCGTACCCATGAAAAAAGAACACAGGCGAAATCCTGGGTCATTTGGACAATATTTAGAGGTGGCTCAAGCCATTTGAAGTTAACACTACTGAAATTATTATTGATTTTTTCTAATTTCTTTATTTATGAACCGATTACTATGAAACTTTGCAGGTATATGTAGAATGCAAATTCAAACTAAAGTTGTTCCTAACATTTTTTCTAAAAATGAGTAATGAGTATTTTGGCTGGTGCAGCTATTGGCAATGCAGAGGGGAGGGAGAGGTGGGTGTCAGTCGGGGTAGGGGGAAGAGGTTGTGTGCCAGTGTCTGACTGGTACAGTAGCATCAGTTGTGTGTGAGACATGACGGTGGGTGTGTGTGCGTCGCTCTTGTTGCAGTATTACGGTTAGTACCATTGTCTTTGTCTAAAATCAATGCATCAATTTAGGTATATAACACTTTAAAAACTTTATACAAGTGATCTTGCATGCCGTATGCTTTATGGGTGCTGTTGTTTGCATAACAGTAACAACATAAGTTACATAAATGTTTTTGTTTGTTTCAGGTTCAATGGAGAGTACACGTTCAAAAACTGAAGTTTGGCTCATTGGTCAACACATAACCGAAATCACGGGTGCACAACTTCCTTCAAGAGGAGATGTTCTACGTCTGTTTTTCCACGGTCACAATGAACATAAGAAAACAGTGAATGATTCTGCGAGTGAAGTTGCAGCATCGGTTATTAGTTTCTGGAATAAAGCACGGATTCCTACCATAACTGAGAAGAGTATTGGACGAAAGGTAGTGGATCTTTTTTTAATGTGGAAGGGACTTAAGAAAAACTGCACTCGCACTACAGACACACAACGTAAGAAAGAGGAAACTTTTTGTGATGAGTTAGAGGACCTCTTCGATGTTGCCCACCCCAAGGCAATGCAGCTCTTGACCATCAAAGAAGACCGAGCATTCCTGGCAGCGCAACGAGAAAAAGGGAGAAGAGGTGTAATGGCAGGAGTAGACAAAAAGATTGCTTGTTCCATCAAGCGTCGGGAAGAAAGCAAGAGTAAGCAATCTCTACAACAGAATCAAGCCAGTTCTGCTCTTGAATATGATGAGTTGGGTTCTTCGTCTGAAACAGAATCACAATCAAGCTCGTCATCATCTACAAGTTCCCTAGAGATATCACCAGTGGTATCTTCTTCCAATCGTAAACGTGCTACTCTCAAAGTTATCACCCCTGAATTGTCAAGTACATTGGACCGCACTGGGATCAGTCACCGCTCTGCTCTCCGGATCGTCAGTGCCACGGCTGCTAGTCTAGGTCATGACCCAATGGAACTAGTTTTAAACTATGAGACAGTGCGTACTTCGCGAGCGACCCACCGTTCTGGGATTGCCAACGAAATTAAAGAAAAATTTCAACCTAGTGAAGTGCTCACTGTGCACTGGGATGGAAAAATTATTCCTGATGAACAAGGAGCGAGTGTTGACCGAATCGCCATTCTTGTCTCCGGAATCAATACTGAAAAGCTGCTTGGTGTCCCGAAACTATTGTCAGGGACTGGACAGGCCATTGCTACAGCAGTCAGTGCAGCGCTGGAAGAGTGGAAAATATCAGAGAATGTTTCAGCACTCAGTTTTGACACAACAGCTTCAAACACTGGGCACTTGTCGGGGGCATGTGTCATTCTGGAGCAGAAACTCGGCCGCCGTCTTCTGCATCTCGCGTGTCGTCACCACATCCTTGAGCTTGTTGCCGAGAAAGCGTATGTGGAATGCATGGGGCCTTCCTCTGGACCAGATAATACTCTCTTCTCTCGCTTCAAGCATAAGTGGAAGGACATCAGTCAAGATGACTACAGCCCTCTCTCAGACCTCCCTCCAAGTTTGTACGAGAAACGAGATGACCTCATCTGTTGCTGGAAACATCATCTGGGCAAGAAGCAGCAGCCACGTGATGATTACCGTGAGGTACTGGAGCTAGCAATCAGGTGTCTCGATGGAGCTCTACCCAAGTTTAATCTCCGACGGCCCGGAGCACTTCACCGAGCACGGTGGATGGCTAAGCTCATTTATGTCATGAAGATCCTGATTTTTGCTAATCAGTTTAAACTAACTGCTCGTGAGACATTAGGCTTGAAACGATTCACATTCTTTGTGCTAGAGGTGTATGTCAGTGCATGGTTCACGGCCTCCGTTCCATCCTCCGCTCCTGCTAATGATTTGCGGCTCCTCCAAGACCTGTCAGAGTACCACGACGTCAAAATATCAAGAACATGTCTCACAGTCTTCGGTCGTCACCTGTGGTACCTCAGTGAAGGCTTGGTGGGTCTTGCACTCTTCGATCCACAAGTTAATGCAACAATGAAGACAAACATAGTTCGGGCAATCGTTGAGAGGAAGGCGACCGAGGATTCACCAAAACGTGCTGCTCTTCCTGCCACATCTTCCCTTCCCACAAAGCAGCTCTCAGACTTTGCTTCTAGAGGATCAAACTTTCTATTTGAAAGTCTCAAAATGAAGACTTCTTTTTTGTCCAAGGAACCTGACACATGGTCTGATGATGAAGACTTCAAAACTGGCGTCGCAGTTGTGGGTGGTCTCAGAGTCATCAACGACACTGCAGAGAGAGGGATTGCCTTGATACAGGCATTCAACAGCAAGATCACGAAGAGTGAAGACCAGCGTCAACATCTGCTGCAGGTTGTTGAAGAGCAGAGGCGGTCACAACCAGGGACATCAAAACAGGACCTTACAAGCAAAAAGCGAAAACAATGAATGGGTTGTCCACACCTCTCCCACCCATTGATGTAAGCGTGTTCACTGCAGTTTCATTTTAAAAAGGAATTAATCATTTATATGTACAGTGTACACATAAACTTGCTCAATATGTAAATTTTAAAATAAACCCGCATATTATGAATATTCGTATTTTTTGCCAGAAGGATAAAACTTCAATTGACTTGAGCTACCTCTAAATATTGTCCAAATGACCCAGGATTTCGCCTGTGTTCTTTTTTCATGGGTACGCAGTATTGGACCAATGGCCATTCCATTTAATCAATTTTAGAAATTCACCCCTATGCACTATTGTCACCCTAATATACATACATATATATGTAACCGGTCGGAATTTACTGGACTTTATTTTCTCACTTGACTTGGGGTTTATTAAAGATTAATAGATGGTAATGGCAGTGGAAGCGCCCCTTTGAGAAAAATCCCGAACCAGCACAAGAACACTTAAATCTACTAAAAAAAATGAATTGTCCGTGACCCGTGGAAGGATAGCGTCTGTGACTGGGATGAATGAGACACACTGTAAAATTTAGACACTTATATTCCCTCCAACACTACAAACACAATCAAATAATGGTACACCAATATGCGCACCTCTTAACTTGAACTTAAAACACTACTCTGGGGAATTAAAGTTATACATGATATAGAAATTATTAGAAACTCAGGCAACAATAAATTTGAAGTATTAAGAAATGTTGCTTGCACACATGAAACATGCCTTAAGGGCTTTCACAAAATAATAACCAGCACTGAGAAAATGGTATTCAAAAATAAGAAATTAATAACTCTACAATGAATAGGCCTTAAGGGCTTTCAACAAAATAATAACCAGCACTGAGAAAATGGTATTCAAAAATAAGAAATTAATAACTCTACAATGAATAGGCCTTAAGGGCACTCAACAAAATTATATCACCCCAACAGATGCACACTTCCTAACCTAACTTAACCACTACTCTGGGGAACAAAGGTTATACCTGAGATCGGAATTATAAAGAAAAATTAAATGCATTAAAAGAATCAAATCACAGTATCACTCTGGTTCCACTTAATGACACAAACATTCAAAAAACAATACTATCAAAATTATTTAAGAAATATTAAACTAAACACGTCAAGATAATATCAGTAACTGAGAAATGGTATTAACTACACCCAATATATTCACTATTATTGATATGTTACTGGATCCACCAATACTCGTGAACCATGCTCCACCCAACTCAACATACACCCGTAATAAGGGAGATAAAATGTTCCTCTAGGTATCTCCTAGAGTCCTAGACTCACGGTCTCAGTGTGTGACCATTAATTTACTCAGTAGCCTCAGTGTACTCCCAGTGCGTCCATAAAGCGGAAGGGAGTGAGCCAATCAGACCTTGTACAGTTGAGAGAAGCTTTAGCTTCCCGTTAGCAAGAGGGTTTCACTAAGCTGCTCGAGACATGTGGTGTTGTGAGCCGAGGTAGAGGAGAGCTGATGACCCCAACGATCGTCCCATCGTCAGCTGGGCACCCAGACCGCTAGATTCCCTCAAGAGATCCTTTGATACCCCGCTAAACAGTGACAGGCCTACACTGATCGGTCCAATGGCGACAATCGCCACCCTCAATCATCAACGGCAGTCAATCTCTCGCAGTCATCACTCTCGCAGTCAAACTCCGGTCAAGTGGGTTCTGACGGAAACCCTGAAATGAACTCACTGTTAGCTCTTGTTAACTTTACCACTGCCCTATCTAACCCTGTCTGAGATCGAATGAGACTTACTTGTTATACTGCAATAGTGCAACACAGGTGACTAGGCCACGTGACTATTTCTGTGGACGGACGCGCAGCGACGTCTTGTTTGTCTGAATGCTTCCCCGTGACTGAGAGAGAGCCAGCGTCGCGTCTTTCCAAGGCGCTAGCTTAGGCCTACGTGACATATTTTCCGCCTAACTAATAACTCCTTGGGACACCCGTAACATTATTCAGACTGATAAACGATCTATAATAATTTCAAATTCAATAATAGTCCCTTAACTTCATGAATCGCATCATTATTAATTCGGCAAATTACATTTAATATCATATAGGCCTAGTTCCACAACCTCCCACTATGTGCAGGGAGCGCTCTCTTCCCTCAGACGACCTTGAACGCTCAGTATCGCTAATGGCGGGGCATTTGAAATTTCTGAATATTACAATCGACCCCCCTAAAAAATGACAGCACTGTCCTCATGTGCTGAGAAAAACATACATACGACCCCCCTAAAAATTTGTTCTAAGGACTGCATCTCACCCCTTTAACGTGCTAAACGCAGCATTTCTGTCTTCTCTTCTCTCCTTTTCTCTCCCGCTAACATATATATATCTTGATAAAATCACATGGGAAAAGGGAAACAACGGAGCACCTTAGCATTCGTCTTTATTCAAGACATGTTCAGAGGCAACTGAAGATGCTACAACTGCCACGACTCTCTGCATTTCTCAGTTCTTCTAGATCAGAGTTCATGAACCTGATTTGAATTTTTTTAAGTACAGCATTGGACAGGCCAAGGTCAGGGTCAACATTTTCTTTCTTACATGCCTCTTTCGCCAGTCTATCAGCACAGTCATGATACCTCATTCCAACATGGGATGGAATCCACATCAATTCGATACGATAGTTGCTTTCATTTGCAGTTATCACATTTCCTTTAATATCACATACAACTTTAGACAAAGAACCTGACTGAATTTCCACTGATTTCAAAGCACTTTGAGAGTCACAGAATATCACCCCTCCTCCATTTCATTTAAGGTAGTCTGTGGCTATGTAGATTCCAGTTAGTCCAGTTTGTGTTGTGCTGGCCCAGTTGTTCAGCCTTTGCTCGTTTGACACTATCATCTCTTTTTCTTTATATATTACAATAGCACAGCCTGTTTTACCTGTGTTTGTCTGCACAGAACTATCAGTAAAAGTATAACATTTACTTGATTTAACACTCACTATGTGTCTGTTAATAGTTTCTAGTGTGACATATCTCACCACATCGGTGTTTAACATTTGATTACTACCAATAGGCGTGTAATTAATAGGAACTGATATATCCAGCCAAGAATGAATGGCATTAATAGGTTCGTCTGGGGTGATTGGAACATTCGGTTTCAATAGATCTGCAACACTTTTATGAAGCCACGCCTCAAAGAGAGTCTTTTGTGGAAGATTAGCGAGATAGTCGGGATTACTTAGATAGAACATCAACTCAGTTTGAGCTGTAGTTTGGGGACCATTGTTCTACAAAAATTTGACACAAAACATGGTATTAAGTAGAGCTATCCTCTCAGATAGGGAGGGCAGTCCGGGCTCTTTCCTCATTTTTACAATAATGGTTGATTTTGCCCATCCTAGAATGATGCGCATGGCTTCATTTTGCACTACCTCAAGGCTGTGGAGTTGTTTAGGCGGAATAATCACAAGATGGAGAGCATGATAGTCAACTACAGAACGAATGAAGTGAAGATAGAAAGTACGAGCATAGGTGATGTTAATTCCATAGCCCTTGCCAACAAGGGTTTTGAGGGATTTAATGCGCTGCATTAGTTTGGCATGAAGGTTGCCGACAAAGTTTGCATCATTCACACAAATTGCAAGATATTTATAGGAGCTACATAGTTCTAAGGGCATGCTGTTAATGTTAAAGTCAAGAGGCAAAGGGTGAGCAGGACTAGGATTGAGGACCCTCGTCTTGTCAACAGATGTTATGAGACCACATTCCACAGTCCTCCGAGCAAATACATCCAGCAAGGTTTGGAGCCTGAGCTTGGTCTGTGTCATAATGCAGATGTCATCAGCATAGCATATTACAGCCTCGTTTGGCTGAACTGGAATGTCAGCAATAAGCGTGTGCATCAGTATATTAAGGAGCATAGGACTTAACACTCTTCCCTGAGGCGTGACAAGCTCACATGATCTCATTCTGGGATAGGTTACTGCCTGGCGCCTTCGTCAACAGGCCGTCACCCCTTCCCTCACACCCACAGTACTTGGTTGGGTATGTGTCTACTGTAGGTTTGCCCCCCCCCCTCCCCCCATGACTCGTGTATCAATATTTCCCTGATCAGTACCATAGCTAATTATCAGTACCATAGTAAATTTACAACATGGGAGAACGATCACATTGAACATAAGAATGGAGGAAACTGCAGCGGGCCTATTGGTTCATACTGGGCAGTCCCGTTTACACCCAACCCCTGTTGCTCATATAAGCATCCAACCTATGTTTGAAGCTATTCAGCATATTCGAGTTAATGATGACATTTGGTAACTTGTTCCATTCATCCACTACTCTGTTTCCAAACCAGTGTTTACCTATTTCATGCCTAAATCTAAATTTATCTAATTTAAAACCATTGTTACGAGTTCGCTCCTGGTTGGATGGTTTGAGTACCTTTGTAATGTCCCCTTTGTTTAGCCCTGCCTTCCACTTATACACCTCTATCAGGTCGCCCCTCGCTCTACGTCTCTCGAGGGAGTGCCAATTAAGATGCTTTAGCCTGTCTCTATACTTAAGGTTCCTAATGCCCTGGATTAGTGTTGTCATTCTCCTCTGAATTCCTTCCAAGGATTCTATATCCATTCTGTAATACGGTGAGCAGAACTGAACTGCGTAGTCCAGGTGTGGTCTCACAAGAGCAAGATACAGTTTTAGGATGACCTCGCTAGTCTTGTAACTAACACTCCTTTGTATGAACCCAAGTACTTTATTAGCTTTGTTACGAGCAAAAACACATTGTTTACTTGGTTTAAGGTTCCTACTTATCATTACTCCTAAATCTCTCTCGCAGTCGGATTTCTCTATGGCATCGTTGTTCATCTCGTATCTGGATTCCCTGTTTACATCTCCTATACTGAGTACTTTTCATTTGACAACGTTGAATTTCATCTGCCATTTTTCAGACCATTCGAAAAATTTGTTTAGATCTTCTTGTAGTTTTGCCGAGTCCTCGTCAGGTTTAATAACACGTCCTATTTTAGTGTCATCAGCAAATTTACTTATGTTGCTCTCTATGCCGATATCTATGTCGTTTATGTATATAATAAATAATAATGGTCCAAGTACTGAGCCTTGGGGAACTCCACTTGTGACGTTGCTCCAATGGGACTTAGTACCGTTAATGCTCACTCGCTGTTTCCTGTCGTGTAACCACGCCCTAATCCATTTAAGGATGTCACCTTTGATGCCATGTGCTTCTACCTTTCTAATTAGTTTTTCGTGGGGGACTCTGTCGAAGGCTTTGCTAAGGTAGAGATATACCACATCATAAGTGTGCCCCTCGTCCACCGATTCGAAAACTGGTGAAAAGAATGTTAATAAATTAGTTAGGCAAGAATGTCCGCTTGTGAAGCCATGCTGGGAATCATTGATCAATCGGTGCTTCTCCAGGTGATTTCGAATAGAGTTTGAGATGATTGCTTCCAGTAATTTGCCTACTATTGATGTTAGACTGATTGGGCTGTAGTTAGAGGATAGTGATCTATACCCCTTCTTGAAAATCGGTATTACATTCGCTATCCTCCAGGATTCTGGTACTACACCTGTTTTTAAGGACATGTTAAACAACTTTGCTAAGGGCATACTAAGCTCTTCCTTACATTCCTTTAATACTCTGGCAAATATCTCATCGGGACCAGGTGACTTATTAGGCTTTAGTTTGTCTATTTGCTTACTAACATCGTTACTAGTCACTACTATCTCACTAAATTTGTTTTCTTCACTATCTCTGAATAGAGTCGGTGCCTCGGGTATCATGTTTAAATTTTCGGTGGTGAAAACTGTTGACAAATATTTATTCAAATTATTGCTCATTTCTCTGTCGTTATCAGTGAGCTCGCCGGTATCTGACCATATTGGTCCAATCTTTTCTCGTGTTTTAGTTTGATACATTTGATAGAATCCTTTGGGGTTTGTCTTTGCCTCCCTTGCTATCCTTACCTCATTATTCCTCTTGGCTTTTCTTATCTCGGTCTTAACCCTACTCGCCAATATCTTATAATAATCCTGGAGGTATATTTCGCCACGCTTTATCCTTCAACCTATAGCCTTCCTTTGGCCAATGATGTTCTTTAAATAATTATTTATCCATTTAGGGTCATTGTTGTCTGATCTGAGATTTTTGTATGGTATGTTCTGCCTCTGTGCATTAAGTAACTCATTATTTAAATTGACGTGGAACTCGGAAGTCTCAGATGTCGTTATCAGGTCGGAGTCATCTGTCGGGTTCACGGCCAAGCGCGACACCCCCTCTCTCAGCTGCCTCTTTAAACTGTCAAAGTTTGCCCTTCTGAAATCTGGTACTTTAGTGGAATTTTCCTTACGTCTGCCCTGAAAATCTAACTGGAATCTAATTTCTTTGTGATCGCTGTTTGCGAGTTCGTTCCCTACCTCGACATTGCTAATGAGGTTTTCTCTGTTCAACAGAACTAAATCGAGTATATTATTACCCCGTGTGGGTTCGGTTATATGTTGACTTAGGAAACAGTCCTGGATCGTCTCGAGAAAATCCTCAGATTCTGAGTTACTCGTAAGGTCAGTCCAATCTATTTGGCCAAGGTTAAAGTCGCCTACTATACAGACTTTGTTGTGTATGGAAGCCCTGCGCATTTCATCCCAGATAAGTCCCTCATTGACTCTATCAAGATTGGGAGGTCTATATATTACTCCTGTGATTAATTTTTCCCTACCGTCACTTAATTCTATCCAAATTGTTTCTGTATTCCGCTCAGTTTTTATTTCCTTATTTATTTCACACTTCAGATTATCCCTAACATAGATTGCTACTCCGCCTCCTTTCCTGGTTTGCCTATCAGTATGGAACAATTTGTAACCCGCAATTTCGTATTCGACCGGCAACTCCCGTGAGTCTAGGTTGATCCATGTTTCAGTGAATGCTATTATATCGATTTTTCGGTACATACCAAGGCCCTAATATCATCCATTTTGTTTCTCATACTTCTACTGTTCGCATAGTAGACATTTAAGTTAGTCGTGTTCTGAGTCCTCCCTTTACTGCCCTTGACAACCATTCACTGCCAACTCTCCTTCTAGGCAGGACACTGCATATGATAGGGATCCCTCCCTTAGTCCTAATACGATCTATGGCTGCCTTCAACTTATCAAGAAGCTCCTCGCTCCTACACCGGCCAATATCATTGCCTCCTGCACTGAGGCAGATAATGGGTTTGTTCCCATTACCAGACAAGATATTGTCAATCCTGTCAATTATATCCCCCACCCCAGCTCCTGGCAAACACTCCCTCATCCTATTTTTGTTTTTACCACACAAGGCCCTGTCCATGTACCTTACCTGTGAGTCACCAACAATTAAAGTTTTTATACCTTCCTTGTCATCCCTGTCCCTGACTGTACTAACGTCCAATTCGTCTCTCAAGGGACTGAACGAGTTGGTACACTTAGCTGTTGTTGTCGTTGTTGTCGTTTCCTTGGTGTATTTCTTCACCATCAGCTTCGTCTTCCCACTCCTCACAACCCTCCACTCGCTTGAGTTTTCGTCAGACACTGGCTTTCCCTGTCCCCCCTTCCCTTTTAACCTCGCCAGCTCTTCCTTTAATTTCAGGTTCTCCAACATAGCCCTCTCAATTTCTTCCTTGGCCCTCGCCAATTCTTCCATGGACTACTCCAGTTTGGTCAACAAACTCCCACACCCAAAACCACACAAAGCACTGGCCATATCTGATAATTATCCCTCGGGAGCTAACCCTGCCGTGACCTTTCC
>NW_024725959.1:0-9854 GCF_018991925.1 Homarus americanus
CTAACCAAACCTAACCTAAACTAACCTCTAACACTGAAAATCAGTGTTTTGAAAATAAATTAAGTGTTTTCCGTGAAAAGAAGATAAAAATAAGTAAAATACATTGGTTTTTGTCTGAAACTGAGTGTTTTTCGTGAAAAGAAGTAAAACTAACTAAAATTTACCTAACCTAACATAACCTAACCTAACCAATCCTAACCTAAACCTAACCTAACCTAACCCAACCTAACCCAACCCAACCCAACCTAACCTAACCTAAACTAACCTAACCTAACCAAACCTAACCTATCCTAACCTAACCTAACCTAACCTAACCTAACCTAACCTAACCCAACCTAACCCAACCCAACCCAACCTAACCTAACCTAAACTAACCTAACCTAACCTAACCTAATCTAACCTAACCCAACCCAACCCAACCCAACCCAACCCAACCCAACCTAACCTAACCAAAACTAACCTAACCCAACCTAACCTAACCTAATCTAACATAACCTAACCTAACCTAACCTAACGTCTAACACTGAAAATCAGTGTTTTGAAAAGAAATTAAGCGTTTTCCGAGAAAAGAAGATAAAAATAAGTAAAATACATTGGTTTTTATCTAAAACTGAGTGTTTTTCGTGAAAATAAGTAAAACTAACCAAAATTCACCTAACCTAACCTAACCTAACCCTACCTATCCTAACCTAACCTAACCTAACCCAACCTAATCCAACCCAACCCAACCCAACCCAACCTGCCTAACCCCTGCTTAGCCTAACCCTGGCCCGAACCCTAACCTAACCTAACCTAACCTAACCTAACCTAACCTAACCTAACCCAACCTAACCCAACCCAACGCAACCCAACCTAACCTAACCTAACCTAACCTTACCTAACATAACCTAAGCGTGAAAAGAAGTAAAACTAACTTCAAAACAGACTTCTTCAACAGAAAACACGGCACATGTTCGAAAATATGTACAAATAACTAAAAAACAGTGTTTTTGTAAGGAAATTCAACGATTTCCGTGAGTGTTTTTCGTTAAAAGAAGTAAAACTAACTAAAATTCACTTAACCTAACCTAACCTAACCCAACCTAACCTAACCTAACCTAACCTAACCTAACCTAACCTAATCTAACCCAACCTAACCTAACCTAACCTAACCTAACCTAACCTAACCCAACCTAACCTAAACTGACCTAACCTAACCCAACCTAACCTAACCTAAGCTAACCTAACCTAACCTAACCTAACCTAACCAAACCCAACCTTACCCAACCCAACCTAACCTAACCTAACCTAACCTAGGTTAGGTTAGCTTAGGTTAGGTTGGGTTGGGTTGGGGTAGGTTGGGTTGGGTTGGGTTAGAGTGGGTTAGGTTAGCTTAGGTTCCCGAAAAGTAGAAAATCTATCCACTTTTCGAGAAGTAGATAAGCAACTTTCCCGGAAAGTAGATATTTCCTATTTTTATGACACAAATTTCCCATTTTCTATGATAATCTACTTCGCAAAATTAGGTAATATTTCCCCCAAAATTCGAAAATCTACTTCCCTGATAAGTAGAAAATCTATATACTTTTCGGGAAAGTAGATAACCAACTTTCCCGGAAACTACATATTTCTCATTTTTTATGATACAGATTTCCCGTTTTCTATGATAATCTACTTCGCAAAATTAGGTAATATTTCCTCCAAAATTCGAAAATCTACTTCCCCGAAAAGTCGATAATCTACTTTCCCGAAAAGTACAAAATGTATCTACTTTTCGGAAAAGTAGATAACCAACTTTCCCGGAAACTAGATATTTCTCATTTTTTATGATACAAATTTCCCGTTTTCTATGATAATCTACTTCGCAAAATTAGGTAATATTTCCCCCAAAATTCGAAAATCTACTCCCCCGAAAAGTCGATAATCTACTTTCCCGAAAAGTAGAAAATCTATCTGCTTTTCGGGAAAGTAGATAACCAACTTTCCCGGAAACTAGATATTTCTCATTTTTTATGATACAAATTTCCCGTTTTCTATGATAATCTACTTCGCAAAATTAGGTAATATTTCCTCCAAAATTCGAAAATCTACTTCCCCGAAAAGTCGATAATCTACTTTCCCGAAAAGTACAAAATGTATCTACTTTTCGGAAAAGTAGATAACCAACTTTCCCGGAAAGTAGATATTTCCCATTTTTTATGATACAAATTTCCCGTTTTCTATGACAATCTACTTCGCAAAATTAGGTAATATTTCCCCCAAAATTCGGAAATCTACTCCCCCGAAAAGTCGATAATCTACTTTCCCGAAAAGTAGAAAATCTATCTGCTTTTCGGGAAAGTAGATAACCAACTTTCCCGGAAACTAGATATTTCTCATTTTTTATGATACAAATTTCCCGTTTTCTATGATAATCTACTTCGTAAAATTAGGTAATATTTCCCCCAAAATTCGAAAATCTACTTCCCGGAAAAGTCGATAATCTACTTTCCCGAAAAGTAGAAAATCTATCTACTTTTCGGGGAAGTAGATAACCAACTTTCCCGGAAAGTAGATATTTCCCATTTTTTATGATACAAATTTCCCGTTTTCTATGATAATCTACTTCGCAAAATTAGGTAATATTTCCCCCAAAATTCGAAAATCTACTCCCCCGAAAAGTCGATAATCTACTTTCCTGAAAAGTAGAAAATCTATCTGCTTTTCGGGAAAGTAGATAACCAACTTTACTGGAAACTAGATATTTCTCATTTTTTATGATACAAATTTCCCGTTTTCTATGATAATGTACTTCGCAAAATTAGGTAATATTTCCCTGAAAATTGGAAAATCTACTTCCCCGTAAAAACAAGTAAACCTAACAGAAATACACTGTGTTTCAATTAAACGTAAGTTTTCCGTGAATGAAGTAAAACTAACTAAGATACACTGTTTTTCATCTAAAAGTGTTTTTTGTGAAAAGAAGTAAAACTAACTTTAAAACTACGTTTTAAACAGAAAACAGGGCTTATCTTTTAAAAGAAGTACAACTGATTAAAAACCAGTGTTTTCAGAAGAAAGTGGTCGTTTTCCGTGAAAAGAAGTAAAACTGACTAAAACTAAAAACCAGTGTTATAAAAAAAATTAAGCGTTTTCCGTGAAAAGGGTAGGACTAACTAAAATACATTGGTTTTTATCTAAAACTGAGTGTTTTTCGTGAAAAGAAGTAAAACTAACTAAAATTCACCTAACCTAACCTAACTTAGGTTAGGTTACGTTAGGTTAGGTTAGGTTAGGTTAGGTTAGGTTAGGTTAGGTTAGGTTAGGTTAGGTTAGGTTAGGATAGGTTAGGTGAGGTTAGGATAGGTTGGGTTGGGTTGGGATGGGTTGGGTTAGGTTGGGTTAGGTTAAGTTAGGTTAGGTTAGGTGCATTTTAGTTAGTTTTACTATTTTTCACGAAAAAAACTCAGTTTTAGATGAAAACCAATGTATTTTACTTATTTTTATCTTCTTTTCACGGAAAACGCTTAATTTCTTTTCAAAACACTGATATTCAGTGTTAGAGGTTAGGTTAGGTTAGGTTAGGTTAGGTTAGGTTAGGTTAGGTAAGGTTAGGTTAGGTTAGGTTAGGTTTGGTTGGGTTAGGTTAGGTTAGGTTAGGTTAGGTTAGGTTAGGTTGGGTTGGGTTGGGTTGGGTTGTGTTGGGTTAGGTTAGGTTGGGTTAGGTTAGGTTAGGTTAGGTTAGGTTAGGTTAGGTTCGGTTACGTTAGGTTGGGTTAGGGTTAGATAGCTTAGGGCATAGGGTTGGGTTGGGCTGGGTTGGGTTACAGGAAGGCTAGGTTCTCCTGTGACACTCCCTGGTACTTCTCTGACACTCCCGGGTTCACCTCAGACACTCCCAGCTACACCTCAGAAACACCCAGGTACACCTCCGACATTCCCAGGCACACCTCTGACACTCCAAGGTACACCGCTGACACTGCCAGGTACACCTCTGACACTCCATGTACATCTCCGACACTCCCAGGGGACTTTTTTATACTCGATCAGCGGAGTTTGTTATACTGGACCATGGGACTTTTTTACTCTCGATCAGGGGACTTTTGTTATACTCGATTAGGGGCCTTTGTTATACTCGATCACCGGACTTTGTTATACTCGATAAGGGGACTTTGTTAAACTCGATAAGGGGAATTTGTTATACTCGATGAGGGGCCATTGTTATACTCGATCTGGGGACTTTGTTATACTGGACCAGGGGACTTTGTTATACTCGATGAGGGGACTTTGTTATACTCGACCAGAGGACATTGTTATACTCGATCAGGGGATATGTTTTACTCGATCAGGGGACTTTGTTATACTTGATTAGGGGACTTTGTTATACTCAATCAGGGGACTTTGTTATACTCGATCAGAGGACTTTGTTATACTCGATCAGGGGATATGTTACACTCGATCAGGGGACTTTTTTATACTCGGTTCAGGGGACTTTGATATACTTGTCCAGTGGGCTTTGTTATACTAGGATCAGGAGACTTTGTTTTACTCGATCAGGGGACTTTGTCTTACTCGATCAGAGCCCTTTTGTTATACTTGACCATCGGACTTTGTTATGCTCAATCTGGGGACTTTGTTATACTGGGCCAGGATACGTTGTTATACTCGATCAGGGGATATGTCATACTCGATCAGGGGACTTTGTTATACTGGACCAGGGGACTTTGTTATACTCGATCAGGGGACTTTGTTATACTCGTCCAGGGGGTTTGTTATACTAGGATCAGGGGACTTTGTTATTCTCGACCAGCGAACTTTGTTATACTCGCTTAGAGGCCTTTGTTATACTCGATCAGGGGACTTTGTTATAATCGATCAGGAGACTTTGTCTTACTCGATGAGGGCCCTTTGTTATACTCGACCAGGGGACATTGTTATAATCGATCAGGGGACTTTGTTATACTGGACCAGGGGACTTTGTTAAACTCGACCAGGGGACTTTGTTATACTCGATGAGGAGGCTTTGTTATACCCGACCAGGGGACGTTGTTATATTCGATCAGGGAACATTGTAATACTCGACCAGGGAACTTTTTTATAATTAATCAGGGGACTTTGCTATACTCGATCAGGGGAATTTGTTATGCTCGACCAGGGGACTTTTTTATACTTGACCAATGGAATTTGTTATACTCGATGAGGGGCCTTTGTTATACTCGATCAGGGGACTTTTTTATACTCGACCAGAGGACTTTGTTTTACGCGATCAGGGGATGTGTTATACTCGATCAGGGGACATTGTTATACTCACCCAGAGGACTTTGCTATACTCGATCAGGGGACTTTGTTATACTCAATCAGGGGACTTTGATATACTCGACCAGAGGACTTTGTTATACTCGATCAGGGGACTTTCTTATACTCGAGCAGGGGGCTTTGTTATACTCGATCAGCGGACTTTGTTATATTCGATCAGGAGGCTTTTTTATACTCGATCAGGAGACTTTGCTATACTCGACCAGGGGACATTGTTTTACACGATCAGGGGACATTGTTATACTCGACTAGGGGACTTTATTATACTCGATCAGGAGGCTTTGTTATACTCGATCAGGGGACTTTGCTATACTCGACCAGGGGACTTTGTTATACTCGATCAGGGGACTTTGTTATACTCGACCAGGGGACTTTTTTATACTTGACCAATGGACTTTGTTATACTCGATGAGGGGCCTTTGTTATACTCGATCAGGGACCTTTGTTATACTCGATGAGGGGACTTTGTTATACTCGATCAGGGGACTTTGTTATACTCGCCCAGAGACCTTTGTTATACTCGGTCAGGGGACTTTGTTATAATCGATCAGGGGACTTTGCTATGCTCGATCTGGGGACTTTGTTATACTGGGCCAGGAGACTTTGTTATACTCGATCAGGTGGATATGTTATACTCGATTAGGGGACTTTGTGATACTCGTCCAGGGGGCTTTGTTATACTAGGATCAGGGGACTTTGTTGTACTCGATTAGGGGACTTTGTCTTACTCGATGAGGGCCCTTTGTTATACTCGACCTGGGGACTTTGTTATAATCGATCAGGGGACTTTGTTATGCTCGATCTGGGGACTTTGTTATACTGGGCCAGGAGACGTTGTTATACTCGAGCAGGGAATATGTTATACTCGATCAGGGGACTTTGTAATAATTGACCAGGGGACTTTGTTATACTCGACCAGGGGACTTTGTTATACTCGATCGGGAGGCTTTGTTATACTCGATCAGGGGTCTTTGCTATGCTCGACCAGGGGGCTTTGTTATTCTCGATCAGGGGACTTTGTTATACTCGACCAGGGGACATTTTTATACTTGACCAATGGACTTTGTTATACTCGATGAGGGGCCTTTGCTATACTCGATCTTGGGACTTTGTTATACTCGAGAAGGGGACTTTGCTATACTCGATCAGGGGACTTTGTTATACTCGGTTCAGGGGACTTTGTTATACTTGTCCAGTGGGCTTTGTTATACTAGGATCAGGGGACTTTGTTTTACTCGATCAGGGGACTTTGTCTTACTCAATCAGGGCCCTTTGTTATATTCGACCAGGGGACTTTGTTATAATAAATCAGGGGACTTTGTTATGTTCCATCTGGGGACTTTTTTATACTGGGCCAGGATACGATGTTTTACTCGATCAGGGGATATGTTATACTCGATCAGGGGACTTTGTTGCACTGGACCAGGGGACTTTGCTATACTCGATCAGGGGACTTTGTTATACTCGATCAAGGGACTTTGTTATACTCGTCCAGGAGGCTTTCTTATACTAGGATCACGGGACTTTGTTATTCTCGACCAGGGGACTTTGTTATACTCGCCCAGAGGCCTTTGTTATACTCGATCAGGGGAATTGTTATAATCGATCAGGGGACTTTGTTATGCTCGATCTGGGGACTTTGTTATACTGGGCCAGGAGACTTTGTTATACTCGATCAGGTGGATATGTTATACTCGATCAGGGGACTTTGTTATACTGGACCAGGGGACTTTGTTATACTCGATCAGGGGACTTTGTTATACTCGATCAGGGGACTTTGTTATACTTGTCCAGGGGGCTTTGTTATACTAGGATCAGGGGACTTTGTTATACTCGATTAGGGGAATTTGTCTTACTCGATGAGGGCCCTTTGTTATACTCGACCAGGGGACTTTGTTTTACTCGATCAGGGGATATGTTATACTCGATTAGGGGACTTTGTTATACTCAAACAGAGGACTTTGCTATACTCGATCAGGGGATATGTTATACTCGATCAGGGGACTTTGTTATACTCAACCAGAGGACTTTGTTATACTCGATCAGGGGACTTTGTTATACTCAATAAGGGGACTTTGTTATAGTCGATTAGGGGCATTTGTTATACTCGATGAGGGGGCTTTGTTATACTCGACCAGGGGACTTTGTTATACTCGATCAGGGAACATTGTTATACTCGACCAGGGAACTTTTTTATAATTTATAGGGGACTTTGTTATACTCGATCAGGGGAATTTGTTATACTCGACCAGGGGACTTTTTTATACTTGACCAATGGACTTTGTTATACTCGATGAGGGGCCTTTATTATACTCGATCTAGGGACTTTGTTATACTAGAGAAGGGGACTTTGTTATACTCAATCAGGGGACTTTTTTATACTCGACCAGAGGACTTTCTTTTACTCGATCAGGGGATGTGTTATACTCGATCAGGGGACATTGTTATACACACGCAGAGGACTTTGTTATACTCGATCAGGGGACTTTGTTATACTCAATCAGGGGACTTTGTTATACTCGACCAGGGGACTTTGTTATACTCGATCTGGGGACTTTCTTATACTCGAGCAGAGGGCTTTGTTATACTCGATCAGGGGACTTTGTTATACTCGATCAGGAGGCTTTGTTATACTCGATCAGGGGACTTTGCTATACTCGACCAGGGGACATAGTTATACACGATCAGGGGACTTTGTTATACTCGACCAGGGGACTTTTTTTACTCGATCAGGTGGATATGTTATACTCGATCAGGGGACTTTGTTATACTGGACCAGGGGACTTTGTTATACTCGATCAGGGGACTTTGTTATAGTCGATCAGGGGACTTTGTTATACTCGTCCAGGGGGCTTTGTTATACTAGGATCAGGGGAGTTTGTTATACTCGATTAGGGGACTTTGTCTTACTCGATGAGGGCCCTTTGTTATACTCGACCAGGGGACTTTGTTTTTCTCGATCAGTGTATTCCTTGTTATACTCCAACCAGAGGACTTTTGCTATACTCGATCAGGGGATATGTTATACTCGATCAGGGGACTTTGTTATACTCAACCAGAGGACTTTGTTATACTCGATCAGGGGACTTTGTTATACTCAATAAGGGGACTTTGTTATAGTCGATTAGGGGCATTTGTTATACTCGATGAGTGGGCTTTGTTATACTCGACCAGGGGACTTTGTTATACTCGATCAGGGAACATTGTTATACTCGACCAGGGAACTTTTTTATAATTAATAGGGGACTTTGTTATACTCGATCAGGGGAATTTGTTATACTCAACCAGGGGACTTTTTTATACTTGACCAATGGACTTTGTTATACTCGATGAGGGGCCTTTTTTATTCTCGATCTAGGGACTTTGTTATACTGGAGAAGGGGACTTTGTTATACTCAATCAGGGGACTTTTTTATACTCGACCAGAGGACTTTCTTTTACTCGATCAGGGGATGTGTTATACTCGATCAGGGAACATTGTTATACACACCCAGAGGACTTTGTTATACTCGATCAGGGGACTTTGTTATACTCAATCAGGGGACTTTGTTATATTCGACCAGGGGACTTTGTTATACTCGATAAGGGGACTTTCTTATACTCGAGCAGAGGGCTTTGTTATACTCGATCAGGGGACTTTGTTATACTCGATCAGGAGGCTTTGTTATACTCGATCAGGGGACTTTGGTATACATGACCAGGGGACATAGTTATACACGATCAGGGGACTTTGTTATACTCGACCAGGGGACTTTGTTATACTCGGTCAGGGGACTTTGTTATAATCGATCAGGGGACTTTGCTATAGGACAGGGGCTTTGTTATACTCGATCAGGGGACTTTGTTATACTCGATCAGGGCTTTGTTATACTAGAGGATCAGGGGACTTTGTTATACTCGATTAGGACTTTGTCTTACTCGATAGGGCCCTTTGTTATACTCGACCAGGAGACTTTGTTTTTACTCGATCAGGATATGTTATACTCGATCAGGGACTTTGTTATACTCAACCCAGGACTTTATACTCGATCACGGGGATATGTTATACTCGATCAGGGGACTTTGATATACTCAACCCAGAGGACTTTGTTATACTCGATCAGGGGGACTTCTGTTATACTCAATAAGGGGACTTTTGTTATAGTCGATTGAGGGCATTTGTTATACTCGATGAGGGGGCTTTGTTATACTCGACCAGGGGACTTTGTTATACTCGATCAGGGAACAGTGTTATACTCGACCAGGGAACTTTTTTATAATTAATAGGGGACTTTGTTATACTCGATCAGGGGAATTTGTTATACTCAACCAGGGGACTTTTTTATACTTGACCAATGGACTTTGTTATACTCGATGAGGGGCCTTTTTATACTCGATCTAGGGACTTTGTTATACTGGAGAAGGGGACTTTGTTATACTCAATCAGGGGACTTTTTTATACTCGACCAGAGGACTTTCTTTTACTCGATCAGGGGATGTGTTATACTCGATCAGGGGACATTGTTATACACACCCAGAGGACTTTGTTATACTCGATCAAGGGACTTTGTTATACTCAAACAGGGGACTTTGTTATATTC
>NW_024725960.1:0-10251 GCF_018991925.1 Homarus americanus
TTTGGTTAAACGTTGCTCTGATCACCTATGCGGCACGGGTGGTCCCCTGTAGTGGTTCACAGCGCCATAAGCTCGTTGAAAAGGCATTGTGTGAAATATAGTAGAGTCTAGGATTGCTTTTATTGTCCTAGTGGCCCAGAGGTAGCGTTCTCCGGTCACAATTATAAGATTGTGGGTTGAAATCCTGGTGGGGTGAGGTGTTGATTATATGGAGAAGTCCGCTTGCTTTATTGGGCTAATGAAATATATATGGATCCTCGTGTTTCGAAGCCGCATTTGGTAAAACGTTGTTATGATCACCTAAGCGGCACGGGTGGTCCCCATTAGATGTTCACGGTGCCATAAGCCCGTTGAACAGGCTTTGTGTGAAATATAGCAGAGTCTAGGACTGCTTTTATTGAACTGGTGGCCCAGAGGTAGCGTTCCCCGGTCACAATTAGAAGATCATGGGTTCGAATCCTGGTGGGGTGAGGTGTTGATTATATGTAGAAGCCGCGTGCTTTATTGGGGAATGAAATATATATGGATCCTCGTGTTTTGAAGCCGCATTTGGTAAAACGTTGCTCTGATCACCTAAGCAGCACGGGTGGTCCCCATTAGAGGTTCACGGCGCCATAAGGTCGTTGAACAGGCTTTGTGTGAAATATAGTAGAGTCTACGAATGCTTTTATTGTCCTGTTGGCCCAGAGGTAGCGTTCCCCAGTCACAATTATAAGATCGTGGCTTCAAGTCCTGGTGGGATGAGGCGTTGATTATATGTAGAAGTCCGCGTGCTTTATTGGGCTAATGAAATATATATGGATCCTCGTGTTTCAAAACCGCATTTGGTAAAGCGTTGCTCTGATCACCTAAGCGGCACGGGTGGTCCCCTATAGTGGTTCACACCGCCATAAGCTCGTTTAACAGGCTTTGTGTGAAATATAGTAGAGTCTAGGACTGCTTTTATTGTCCTGGTGGCCCAGAGGTAGCATACCCCGGTCACAATTATAAGATCGTGGGTTTGAATCCTAGTGGGGTGAGGTGTTGATTATATGTAGAAGTCCGCGTGCTTTATTGGGCTAATGAAATATATATGGACCCTCGTGTTTTGAAGCCGCATTTGGTAAAACGTTGCTCTGATCACCTAAGCGGCACAGGTGGTCCACATTAGAGGTTCACGGCGCCATAAGCTCGTTGAACAGGCTTTGTGTGAAATATAGCAGAGTCTAGGACTGCTTTTTTTTCCTGGTGTCCCAGAGGTAGCGTTCCCCGGTCACAATTAGAAGATCATGGGTTCGAATCCTGGTGGGGTGAGGTGTTGATTTTATGTAGAAGCCGCGTGCTTTATTGGGGAATGAAATATATATGGATCCTCGTGTTTTGAAGCCGCATTTGGTAAAACGTTGCTCTGATCACCTAAGCAGCACGGGTGGTCCCCATTAGAGGTTCACGGCGCCATAAGGTCGTTGAACAGGCTTTGTGTGAAATATAGTAGAGTCTACGAATGCTTTTATTGTCCTGTTGGCCCAGGGGTAGCGTTCCCCGGTCACAATTATACGATCGTCTCTTCAAATCCTGGTGGGGTGAGGCGTTGATTATGTGTAGAGGTCCGCGTGCTTTATTGGGCTAATGAAATATATATGGATCCTCGTGTTTCAAAACCGCATTTGGTAAAGCGTTGCTCTGATCACCTAAGCGGCACGGGTGGTCCCCTATAGTGGTTCACAGCGCCATCAGCTCGTTTAACAGGCTTTGTGTGAAATATAGTAGAATCTAGGACTGCTTTTATTGTACTGGTGGCCCAGAGGTAGCATACCCCGGTCACAATTATAAGATTGTGGGTTTGAATCCTGGTGGGGTGAGGTGTTTGTTATATATAGAAGTCCGACTGCTTTATTGGGCTAATGAAATATATATGGATCCTCGTGTTTCAAAACCGCATTTGGTAAAGTGTTGTTCTGATCACCTAAGCAGCACGGGTGGTCCCCTATAGTGGTTCACAGCGCCATAAGCTCGTTTAACAGGTTTGTGTGAAATATAGTAGAATCTAGGACTTCTTTTATTGTACTGGTTGCCCAGAGGTAGCATACCCCGGTCACAATTATAAGATTGTGGGTTTGAATCTGAGTAAATTGAGAGTGTTGATAATATGCTTAAAGTCCAGCGTGCTTTATTGGGCTAATGAAATATATATGGATCCTCGTGTTTCCAAGCCGGATTTGGTAAAATGTTGCTCTGATCACCTAAGCGGCACGGGTGGTCCCCATTAGAGGTTCACGGCGCCATAATCTCGTTGAACAGGCTTTGTGTGAAATATAGCAGAATCTAGGACTGCTTTTATTGTCCTGGTGGCCCAGAGGTAGCATTCGCCCGTCACAATTAGAAGATCGTGGGTTCAAATCCTGGTGGGGTGAGGTGTTGATTATATGTAGAAGTCAGCGTGCTTTATTGGGCTAATGAAATATATATGGATCCTCGTGTTTCGATGCCGGATTTGGTTTAACGTTGCTCTGATCACTTAAGCAGCACGGGTGGTCCCCTATAGTGGTTCAAAGCGCCATAAGCTCGTTGAACCAGGCTTTGTGTGAAATATAGCAGTCTAGGACTGCTTTTAGTGTCCTGGTGGCCCAGAGGTAGCGTTCTCCGGTCACAATTAGAAGATCGTGGGTTCGAACCCTGGTGGGGTGAGGTGTTGATTATATGTAGAAGTCCGCGTGCTTTATTGGGCGAATGAAATATATATGGATCCTCGGGTTTCGAAGCCGCATTTGGTTAAACGTTGCTCTGATCACCTATGCGGCACGGGTGGTCCCCTGTAGTGGTTCACAGCGCCATAAGCTCGTTGAAAAGGCATTGTGTGAAATATAGTAGAGTCTAGGATTGCTTTTATTGTCCTAGTGGCCCAGAGGTAGCGTTCCCCGGTCACAATTTTAAGATCGTTGGTTGAAATCCTTGTGGGGTGAGGTGTTGATTATATGTAGAAGTTCGCGTGCTTTATTGGGCTAATGAAGTATATATGGATCCTCCTGTTTCGAAGCCGCATTTGGTAAAACGTTGTTATGATCACCTAGGCGGCACGGGTGGTCCCCATTAGATGTTCACGGTGCCATAAGCCCGTTGAACAGGCTTTGTGTGAAATATAGCAGAGTCTAAGACTGCTTTTATTGTCCTGGTGGCCCAGAGGTAGCGTTGCCCGGTCACAATTAGAAGATCATGGGTTCGAATCCTGGTGGGGTGAGGTGTTGATTATATGTAGAAGCCGCATGCTTTATTGGGGAATGAAATATATATGGATCCTCGTGTTTTGAAGCCGCATTTGGTAAAACGTTGCTCTGATCACCTAAGCAGCACGGGTGGTCCCCATTAGAGGTTCACGGCGCCATAAGGTCGTTGAACAGGCTTTGTGTGAAATATAGTAGAGTCTACGAATGCTTTTATTGTCCTGTTGGCCCAGAAGTAGCGTTCCCCAGTCACAATTATAAGATCGTGGCTTCAAATCCTGGTGGGGTGAGGCGTTGTTTATATGTAGAAGTCCGCGTACTTTATTGGGCTAATGAAATATATATGGATCCTCGTGTTTCAAAACCGCATTTGGTAAAGCGATGCTCTGATCACCTAAGCGGCACGGGTGGTCCCCTATAGTGGTTCACACCGCCATAAGCTCGTTTAACAGGCTTTGTGTGAAATATAGTAGAGTCTAGGACTGCTTTTATTGTCCTGGTGGCCCAGAGGTAGCATACCCCGGTCACAATTATAAGATTGTTGGTTTGAATCCTGATGGGGTGAGGTGTTTGTTATATATAGAAGTCCGACTGCTTTATTGGGCTAATGAAATATATATGGATCCTCGTGTTTCCAAGCCGGATTTGGTAAAACGTTACTCTGATCACATAAGCGGCACGGGTGGTCCCCATTAGAGGTTCACTGCGCCATAAGCTCGTTGAACAGGATTTGTGTGAAATATAGCAGAGTCTAGGACTGCTTTTAGTGTCCTGGTGGCCCAGAGGTAGCATACCCCGGTCACAATTATAAGATCGTGGGTTTGAATCCTAGTGGGGTGAGGTGTTGATTATATTTAGAAGTCCGCGTGCTTTATTGGGCTAATGAAATATATATGGACCCTCGTGTTTTGAAGCCGCATTTGGTAAAACGTTGCTCTGATCACCTAAGCGGCACAGGTGGTCCCCATTAGAGGTTCAAGGCGCCATGAGCTCATTGAACAGGCTTTGTGTGAAACATAGCAGAGTCAAGGACTGCTTTTTTTTCCTGGTGGCCCAGAGGTAGCGTTCCCCGGTCACAATTATAAGATCTTGGGTTTAAATCCTGGTGGGGTGAGGTGTTGATTATATGTAGAAGTCCGCGTGCTTTATTGGGCTAATGAAATATATATGGATTCTCCTGTTTCGAAGCCGCATTAGGTAACACGTTGCTCTGATCACATAAGTGGCACGGGTGGTCCCCTATAGTGGTTCACAGCGTCATAAGCTCGTTGAACAGGCTTTGTGTGAAATATAGTAGAGTCTAGGATTGCTTTTATTGTCCTGGTGGCCCAGAGGTAGCGTCCCCCGGTCACGATTATAAGATCGTGGCTTCAAATCCTGGTGGGGTGAGACGTTGATTATATGTAGAAGTCTGCATGCTTTATTGGGCTAATGAAATATATATGGATCCTCGGGTTTCGAAGCAGCATTTGGTTAAACGTTGCTCTGATCACCTACGCGGCACGGGTGGTCCCCTATAGTGGTTCACAGCGCCATAAGCTCGTTGAACAGGCATTGTGTGAAATATAGTAGAGTCTAGGACTGCTATTATTGTCCTAGTGGCCCAGAGGTAGCGTTCCCCGGTCACAATTATAAGATTGTGGGTTGGAATCCTGGTGGGGTGAGGTGTTGATTATATGGAGAAGTCCGCTTGCTTTATTGGGCAAATGAAATATATATGGATCCTCGTGTTTCGAAGCCGCATTTGGTAAAACGTTGCTCTGATCACCTAAGCGGCACGGGTGGTCCCTATTAGAGGTTCACGGCGCCATAAGGTCGTTGAACAGGCATTGTGTGAAATATAGTAGAGTCTAGGACTGCTATTATTGTCCTAGTGGCCCAGAGGTAGCGTTCCCCGGTCACAATTATAAGATTGTGGGTTGGAATCCTGGTGGGGTGAGGTGTTGATTATATGTAGAAGTCCGCGTGCTTTATTGGGCTAATGAAATATATGGATTCTCCTGTTTCGAAGCCGCATTTGGTAAAACGTTGCTCTGATCACCTAAGTGGCGCGGGTGGTCCCCATTAGAGGTTCACGACGCCATAAGCTCGTTGAACAGGCTTTGTGTGAAATATAGCAGAGTCTAGGACTGCTTGAATTGTCCTGGTTGCCCAGAGGTAGCGTTCCCCGGTCACAATTATAAGATCGTGGCTTCAAATCCTGGTGGGGTGAGGCGTTGATTATATATAGAAGTCTGTGTGCGTTATTGGGCTAATGAAATATATATGGATCCTCGGGTTTTGAAGCCGCATTTGGGTAAACGTTGCTCTGATCACCTAAGCGGCACGGGTGGTCCCCTATAGTGGTTCACGGCGCCATAAGCTCGTTGAACAGGCTTTGTGTGAAATATAGCAGAGTCTAGGACTGCTTTTATTGTCCTAGTGGCCCAGAGGTAGCGTTCCCTGGTCACAATTTTAAGATCGTTGGTTGAAATCCTGGTGGGGTGAGGTGTTGATTATATGTAGAAGTTCGCGTGCTTTATTGGGCTAATGAAATATATATGGATCCTCCTGTTCGAAGCCGCATTTGGTAAAACGTTGTTATGATCACCTAAGCGGCACGGGTGGTCCCCATTAGATGTTCACGGTGCCATAAGCCCGTTGAACAGGCTTTGTGTGAAATATAGCAGAGTCTAGGACTGCTTTTATTGAACTGGTGGTCCAGAGGTAGCGTTCCCCGGTCACAATTAGAAGATCATGGCTTCAAATCCTGGTGGGGTGAGGCGTTGATTATATGTAGAAGTCCGCGTGCTTTATTGGGCTAATGAAATATATATGGATCCTCGTGTTTCAAAACCGCATTTGGTAAAGCGTTGCTCTGATCACCTAAGCGGCACGGGTGGTCCCCTATAGTGGTTCACTCCGCCATAAGCTCGTTTAACAGGCTTTGTGTGAAATATAGTAGAGTCTAGGACTGCTTTTATTGTCCTGGTGGCCCATAGGTAGCGTTCCTCGGTCACAATTATAAGATCGTGGTTTCGAATCCTGGCGGAGTGAGGTGTTGATTATATGTAGAAATCCGCGTGCTTTATTGGGTTAACGAAATATATATGGATCCTCGTTTTTCGAAGCCGGATTTGGTGAAACTTTGCTCTGATCACCTAAGCGGCACGGATGGTCCCCATTAGAGGTTCACAGCGCCATAAGCTCGTTGAACAGGCTTTGTGTGAAATATAGCAGAGTCTAGGAATGCTTTTATTGTCCTGGTTGCCCAGAGGTAGCGTTCCCCGGTCACAATTATTAGATCGTGGCTTCAAATCCTGGTGGGGTGAGGCGTTGATTATATGTAGAAGTCTGTGTGCGTAATTGGGCTAATGAAACATATATGGATCCTCGGGTTTTGAAGCCGCATTTGGGTAAACGTTGCTCTGATCACCTAAGCGGCACGGTTGGTCCCCTATAGTGGTTCACGGCGCCATAAGCGCGTTGAACAGGCTTTGTGTGAAATATAGCAGAGTCTAGGACTGCTTTTATTGTCCTAGTGGCCCAGAGGTAGCGTTCTCCGGTCACAATTATAAGATCGTTGGTTGAAATCCTGGTGGGGTGAGGTGTTGATTATATGTAGAAGTTCGCGTGCTTTATTGGGCTAATGAAATATATATGGATCCTCTTGTTTCGAAGCCGCATTTGGTAAAACGTTGTTATGATCACCTAAGCGGCATGGGTGGTCCCCATTAGAGGTTCACCGTGCCATAAGCCCGTTGAACAGGCTTTGTGTGAAAAATAGCAGAGTCTAGGAATGCTTTTATTGTCCTAGTGGCCCAGAGGTAGCGTCCCCCGGTCACAATTATAAGATCGTGGCTTCAAATCCGGGTGGGGTGAGGCGTTGATTATATGTAGAAGTCTGCGTGCTTTATTGCCACGAAATATATGGATCTCGCTGCCGACGGTTAAACGCGTTTCTGATAATTTGGCATGGGCACGGGTGGTCCCCTTATAGTGGTTCACAGCGCCATAAGCTCGCTGAACAGGCTTTTGTGTGAAATATAGGTAGAGTCTAGGACTGCTTTTATCCTGCGGGCCCAGAGTAGTAGCGTCCTGCCCAATTATAAGATCGTATGTCCAAACTGGTGGGGTGAGGTAAGTTATTACTGTATATAGAAGCAAGCTGCTTTTATTGGGCTATTAAACAGAAATCCTCTGTTTTTTGAAGTCAAAGACGGTAAAATGTTGTCTCTGATCACCTAAGTTCGCACACAGGTGGTCCCCATTAGAGGTTCACGGCGTCATAAGCTCGTTGAACAAGCTAAAGAAATATAGCAGAGTCTAGGACTGCTTTTTTTTCCTGGTGGCCCAGAGGTAGCGTTCCCCGGTCACAATTATAAGATCTTGGGTTTAAATCCTGGTGGGGTGAGATGTTGATTATATGTAGAAGTCCGCGTGTTTTATTGGGCTAATGAAATATCTATGGATCCTCGTGTTTCCAAGCCGGATTTGGTAAAACGTTGCTCTTATCACCTAAGCGGCACGGGTGGTCCCCATTAGAGGTTCATCGCGCCATAAGGTCGTTGAACAGGCTTTGTGTGAAATATCGTAGAGTCTAGGACTGCTTTTATTGTCCTGGTTGCTCAGAGGTAGCGTTCCCCGGTCACAATTATAAGATCGTTGGTTCAAATCCTGGTGGGGTGAGGTGTTGATTATATGTAGAAGTCTGCGTGCTTTATTGGGCTAATGAAATATATATGGATCCTCGGGTTTCGAAGCCGCATTTGGTTAAACGTCGCTCTGATCACCTAAGCGGCACCGGTGGTCCCCTATAGTGGTTCACAGCGTCATAAGCTCGTTGAACAGTCTTTGTGTGAAATATAGTAGAGTCTAGGATTGCTTTTATTGTCCTGGTGGCACAGAGGTAGCGTCCCCCGGTCACAATTATAAAATCGTGGCTTCAAATCCTGGTGGGGTGAGACGTTGATTATATGTAGAAGTCTGCGTGCTTTATTGGGCTAATGAAATATATATGGATCCTCGGGTTTCGAAGCCGCATTTGGTTAAACGTTGCTCTGATCACCTACGCGGCACGGGTGGTCCCCTATAGTGGTTCACAGCGCCATAAGCTCGTTGATCAGGCATTGTGTGAAATATAGTTGAGTCTAGGACTGCTTTTATTGTCCTAGTGGCCCAGAGGTAGCGTTCCCCGGTCACAATTATAAGATTGTGGGTTGGAATCCTGGTGGGGTGAGGTGTTGATTATATGGAGAAGTCCGCTTGCTTTTTTGGGCTAATGAAATATATATGGATCCTCGTGTTTCGGTCAAGACGGTTAAACGTTGCCTGATCACCTTACGCGCACCGGTGAATCCCCTTTATAGTGGTTCACAGCCTATGCTCGCGGAACAGGCATTGTGTGAAATATAGTAGAGTCTAGGACTGCTTTTATTGTCCTAGTGTGGCCCAGAGGTAAGGTTCCCCGGTCACAATTATAAGATTGTGGGTTGAAATCCTGGTGGGGTGAGGTGGTGATTATATGGAGAAGTCCGCGTGCTTCATTGGGCTAATGAAATATATATGGATCCTCGTGTTTCGAAGCCGCATTTGGTAAAACGTTGCTCTGATTACCTAAGCGGCACGGGTGGTCCCCATTAGAGGTTCACGGCGCCATAAGCTCGTTAAACAGGCTTTGTGTGAAATATAGTAGAGTCTAGGACTACTTTTATTGTCTTGGTGGCCCAGAGGTAGCGTTTCCCGGTCACAATTAGAAGATCATGGGTTCGAATCCTGGTGGGGTGAGGTGTTGATTATATGTAGAAGCCGCGTGCTTTATTGGGGAATTAAATATATATGGATCCTCGTGTTTTGAAGCCGCATTTGGTAAAACGTTGCTCTGATCACCTAAGCAGCACGGGTGGTCCCCATTAGAGGTTCACGGCGCCAGTCTGCTAAACAGGCTTTAGAAATATAGCAGAGTCTAGACCGTTTTTATTGTCCTGGTGGCCCAGAGGTAGCGTTCCCCGGTCACAATTATAAGATCGTGGTTTCAAATCCTGGTGGGGTGAGGTGTTGATTATATGTAGAAGTCCGCGTGCTTTATTGGGCTAATGAAATATATATGGATCCTCTCGTTTCGAAGCTGCATTTGGTAAAACGTTGCTCTGATCATCTAAGCGGCACGAGTGGTCCCCATTAGAGGTTCACGGCGCCATTAGCTCGTTGAACAGGCTTTGTGTGAAATATAGCAGAGTCTAGGACTGCTTTTATTGTCCTAGTGGCTCAGAGGTAGCGTTCCCCGGTCACAAATTTTAGATCGTTGGTTGAAATCCTGGTGGGGTGTGGTGTTGATTATATGTAGAAGTTCGCGTGCTTTATTGGGCTAATGAAATCTATATGGATCCTCCTGTTTCGAAGCCGCATTTGGTAAAACGTTGTTATGATCACCTAAGCGGCACGGGTGGTCCCCATTAGATGTTCACGGTGCCATAAGCCCGTTGAACAGGCTTTGTGTGAAATATAGCAGAGTCTAGGACTGCTTTTATTGTCCTGGTGGCCCAGAGGTAGCGTTCCCCGGTCACAATTAGAAGATCATGGGTTCGAATCCTGGTGGGGTGAGGTGTTGATTATATGTAGAAGCCGCATGCTTTATTGGGGAATGAAATATATATGGATCCTCGTGTTTTGAAGCCGCATTTGGTAAAACGTTGCTCTGATTAGCTAAGCAGCACGGGTGGTCCCCATTAGAGGTTCACGGCGCCATAAGGTCGTTGAACAGGCTTTGTGTGAAATATAGTAGAGTCTACGAATGCTTTTATTGTCCTGTTGGCCCAGAGGTAGCGTTCCCCAGTCACAATTATAAGATCGTGGCTTCAAATCCTAGTGGGGTGAGGCGTTGTTTATATGTAGAAGTCCGCGTGCTTTATTGGGCTAATGAAATATATATGGATCCTCGTGTTTCAAAACCGCATTTGGTAAAGCGTTGCTCTGATCACCTAAGCGGCACGGGTGGTCCCCTATAGTGGTTCACACCGCCATAAGCTCGTTTAACAGGCTTTGTGTGAAATATAGTAGAGTCTAGGACTGC
>NW_024725961.1:0-17737 GCF_018991925.1 Homarus americanus
TCAGTATTACTTCGTTCAGTTACGTATTTGCTTAATCGTTCAGGGGACTTTGTTATACTCGATCAGGGGACTTTGTTATACCTGATCAGGGGAATTTTGTTATACTGACCAGGGGAGTTTGTTACTCGACCAGGGGACTTTGTTATACCTGATGAGGCCTTTGTTAAACTCGATCAGGGACCTGTTGTATCTCGACCAGGGGACTTTGTTATTCTCGATGAGGGGCCTTTTGTTACCGACCAGGGGATTTTGTTATAATCGTTCAGGGGACTTTGTTATAATTGAACAGGGGACTTTGTTAAACTCGATGAGGGGCCTTTGTTAAACTCGATCAGGGGCCTCTGTTATACTGGATCAGGGGACTTTGTTATACTCTATCAGGGGACTTTGTTATACTCGATCAGGGGGCTTTGCTATAGTCGATTAGGGAACTTTGTTTTGCTCGATCAGGTGACTTTGTTATACTCGATTAGGGACCTTTTTTTAAACTCGATGAGGGGCCTTTGTTATACTCGACCTGGGGACTTTGTTATACTCTATCAGGGGACTTTGTTATACTCGATCAGGGGGCTTTGTTATAGTCGATTAGGGAACTTTGTTTTGCTCGATCAGGTTACTTTGTTATACTCGATCAGCGGACTCTGTTATACTCGATCAGGGGACTTTGTTATACTCGATCAGGACACTTTGTTATACTCGACCAGGGGAGTTTGTTATACTCGACCAGGGGACTTTGTTATATTCGATCAGGGGCCTTTGTTAAACTCGATCAGGGGCCTTTGTTATACTCGATCAGGGACTTTGTTATACCTTCGATGAGGGGCCTTTGTTAAACTCGATGAGGGGCCTTTTGTTATACTCGACCAAAGCGTGACCTTGTTATGCTCGGGATCAGGGCCTTTGGTTATACCTGATCAGGGGCCCTTGTTGGAACCTGATCAGGGCCTTGTTATACTTCCGATCAGGTGATTTTGTTATTCTCAGATCAGGGAACTTCTTTGTTATACTCGTTCAGGGATCGTTATACTCTGGATCAGGGGACTTTGTTATGCTCGATGAGGGCCTTTGTTATACCTGACCAGGGGATTTGCTATAAACGGTCAGGGGACTTTTGTTATACCTGATCAGGGGACTTTGGTTATACTCCGACCAGGGAGTTTGTTATACCCGGACCAGGGGACTTTGGTTATATTCGGATCAGGGGCCTGGTTAAACCTGGATCAGGGGCCCTTTGTTATACTCGATCAGGGACTTTGTTATACTCGATCAGGGGACTTTGTTATACTCGATAAGCGGACTTTGTTATACTTGATCAGGGGACTTTGTTATACTCGATGAGGGGCCTTTGTTATACTCAATCAGGGGACTTTGTTATACTCGATCAGCGGACTTTGTTTTTTTTTCGATCTGGGGATTTTGTTATACTCGTTCAGGGGACTTTGTTATACTTGATAAGGGGACTTTGTTATTCCCGATGAGGGGCCTTTGTTAAACTCGATGAGGGGCCTTTGTTATACTCGACCAGGGGAATTTGTTATACTCGATCAGGGGCCTTTGTTAAACTCGATATGGGGACTTTGTTGTACTCGATCAGGGGGCTTTGTTATACTCGATCAGGGACATTTGTTAAACTCGATCAGGGGACTTTGTTATCCCTGCTGAGGGACTTTGCTATACTTGGATCAGGGGACTTGTTATACTCGGGATGAGGGCCTTTTGTTATACTCGACCAGGGACTTTTGTTATAATCGTTCAGGGACTTGTTATACTCGATCGGGGACTTTTGTTAAACCCGATGAGGGGCCTTTGTTAAACCCGGATCAGGGCCTCTGTTATACCGGGATCAGGGGACTTTGTTATACTCTATCAGGGGACTTTGTTATACTCGATCAGGGGGCTTTGCTATAGTCGATTAGGGAACTTTGTTTTGCTCGATCAGGTGACTTTGTTATACTCGATGAGGGACCTTTTTTTAAACTCGATGAGGGGCCTTTGTTATACTCGACCTGGGGACTTTGTTATACTCTATCAGGGGACTTTGTTATACTCGATCAGGGGGCTTTGTTATAGTCGATTAGGGAACTTTGTTTTGCTCGATCAGGTTACTTTGTTATACTCGATCAGCGGACTCTGTTATACCTGATCAGGGGACTTTGTTATACCTGGGATCAGACACTTTGTTATACCTGCATCAGGAGTTTGTTATACCTTTACCAGGGGACTTTGTTATATTCCGGGATCAGGGCCTTTGTTATACTCGATCAGGGGACTTTGTTTTACTCGATCAGGGGGCTTTGTTATACTCGATCAGGGGACTTTGTTATACTCGATGAGGGGCCTTTTTTATACTCGATCCTGGGCCTTTGTTATACTCGATTAGGGGACTTTGTTATACTCGACCAGGGGTCTTTGTTATACTCGATCAGGGGCCTTTGTTATACTTGATGAGGGTGCTTTGTTATACTCGATCAGGGGATTTTGTTATTCTCGATGAGGGGGACTTTGTTATACCTGTTCAGGGGACTTTGTTATACTTGATCAGGGGACTTTGCTATACCTGGGATGAGGGGCCTTTTGTTATACTCATGGATCAGGGGACTTTGTTATAAACGGTCAGGGACTTTGTTATACCTTCGATCAGGGGACTTTGTTATACTCGACCAGGGGAGTTTGTTATACCCGACCAGGGGAGTTTGTTATACTCGATGAGGACTTTGTTAAAATCGATCCAGGGACTCTGCCTTGTATTCGATCAGGGACTTTGTTGCTACTCGACCAGGGACTCTGTTATACTCGACGGGGGACTTTGTTAAAATCGATCGAGGACTTTGTTAAATAATCGAACAGGGGACTTTATTACCACCGATGAGGACCTTTGTTAAACTCGATCAGGGGCCTCTGTTAACTGCCGAATCAAGGACTTTGTTATATACTCTATCAGGGACTTTGTTATACTCGATCAGGGGCTTTGCTAAGTCGATTAGGAACTTTGTTTTGCTCAATCGGTGACTTTGTTATACTCGATCCAGCGTACCCTGTTATACTCGATCAGGGACTTTGTTCATATAACAGGGATTTTGCTATCCTCGATCAGAGGTTATTATATATGAGGGCTTTGGTATACTCGATCAGAGGATGAGGCTTTGTTATACTCGATCAGGGACTTTGTTATACCTCGATGAGGACTTTGTTATACCCGATTAGGGCCATTCTTATAATTGCATCAGGACTTTGTTATACACCTAATAGGACTTTGTTATAATCGTTTAGGCGAGGACTTATACTCGACAAAATTTTGTTATACCTCGATCAGGAATTTGTTATACTCGATCAGGGACTTGTTATATTCGATGAGGGGACTTTGTTATTCTCGATCATGTGGACTTTGTTATACTCGGCGAGGGGCCTTGTTACACTCGATCAGGGACTTTTGTTATACTCTCGACCAGGGACTTCGTTTATACTCGATCAGGGCCTTGTTATACTTGGATCAGGGGGCTTTGTTATACCGAGCAGGACTTTGTTATTCTCGATCAGGGGACTTTGTTATACCCGATGAGGACTTTGTTATACTTGATCAGTGAACTTTGTTATACTCGATCAGGGGGCCTTTTTGTTATACTCGTTCAGCCTCGTTATATTCCGGATCAGGGGCCTTTGTTATAACCCGACCAGGGAGTTTGTTATACTCGACCAGGAGACTTTGTTATACTCCGATGAGGGCCTTTGTTGAACCTCGATGAGGGCCTGTTAAACTCCTCGATGAGGGGCCTTTGTTATACTCGATCAGGGACTTTGTTATACCTGATGAGGGGGCTTTGTTGAGCCCGGATCAGGACTTTGTTATACCCTTGTATGAGGACTTTTGTTATACCTGATTAGGGCCATTTTTATACTCACGGATCAGGGGACTTTGTTATACTCCGGAATAGGGACTTTGTTATAACTGTCTAGGCGACTTTTGTTATACTCTCGATCAGGGGACTTTGGTTATACCTGATCAGGGAATTTGTTATATCCTCGATTCAAAGGACTTTGTTATATCCGGGATGAGGACTTTTGTTATTCTCGATCATGGACTTTGTTACCGATGAGGGGCCTTGTTACACTGCTGATCAAAGACTTTTGTTATACTCGACCAGGGGACTTTGTTATACCGATCGTGGCCTTTGTTATACTGGATCAGGGGCTTTGTTATACTCGAGCAGGGGACTTTGTTATTCTCGATCATCAGGGACTTTGTTATACCCGATGAGGGGACTTTGTTATACTCGATCAGTGAACTTTGTTATACTCGATCAGGGGCCTTTGTTATACTCTGGGTTCAAAGCCTGTTATATCTGGATCAGCACCTTTGTTGTACTCGACCAGGGGTGAGCTGCTATACCCCATCCAGGAGATTCTGTTATACTCGATGAGGGGCCTTTTGTTGAAACCCGCTGATGAGGGGCCTTTGTTCTACTCATGACCAGGGACTTTGTTTCACTTTCGGGATCAGGGGCCTTTGCTGGAACTCGATCAGGGGCCTTTGTTATACTCGCGCGATCAGAGGACTTTGTTATACTTATCAGGGACTTTGTTATACTCGATCAGCGGACTTTGTTATTCTGGATCAGGGATTTTGTTATACTCTGTTCAGGGGAGTTTGTTATAATGGATCAGGGGTGACTTGTTATACTGACAGGCCTATACTCTGACCAGGGCGGACTTGTTATACTCTGACTCAGCGGACTCGGTTATTTCGATCTGGCGATTTTGTTATACCTCATTCAGGGACTTTGCTATAATTTGGATTAGGGACTTTGTTATACTCGATGAGGCCTTTGTTAACCCCGATGAGGGCCCTTGTTATACTCGACCAGGGGACTTTGTTATACCCATCAGCCTTTGTTAAACTCGATGGGGATCTTGTTATACAATTTCCATCAGCTGGACTTTGTTATACTTGGACTGTACTCAGCTATACTCGGGATGAGGGGCCTGTTAAGCTCGACCAGGGGGCTTTGATATACTCGATCAGTGGCCTTGTTAAACCCGATCAGGGCCAATGTTACACTCGACTGTAAGTACTTTGTTATACCGAACAGGGGACTTTGTTATACCTCGACAGGAGACTTTGTCATACTCGACCAGAGGACTTTTATTATACTCGAACAAAGGATATGTTATACTCGATCAGGGGACGTTGTTATAATTTCCGATCAGGGCCTTTGTTATATTCGACCAGGCCTTGCGAAAGCAACCTGATATGGACTTTGCCGGTACTCTGATCAGGCGCTTCTTGTTATACTCGATAAGGACCTTGTTATACTCGATCAGGGATTCTTGCTACACCTGATCCAAAAATTTTGTTTTATCTGACTGGTAATCTTGTTATATTCGATCAGGGGACTTTTGTTACACCTGATCAGGGGAATTTGTTATTTTCGAGATCAGAAGCTGGTATACTCGATTAGGGACTTTGTTATACTCGAATACTCGATAAGGGGCCATTGTTATACCTTTTGATCAGGGACTTTGTTATACTCGATAAGGGGACTTTATTATACTCGATGAGGGGCTTTGTTATAACGGAACAAGGGACTTTATATACTCGATCAGGGACTTTTGTTATTCTCGATCAAGGGGCTTTGTTATACTCGATCAGTGGACTTTTGTTGTCACTCGATCAGGGGACTTGTTATACTCGACCAGGGCCTTTTGTTGCACTCTGGGATGAGGGGCCTTTGTTGTACTCTCGATCAGGGGCCTTGTTATGCTCGATATGGGGCCTTTTGATATGCCTGATTTGAGTGACTCCCGGTTATTCTCGATCAGGGAACTTTGTTATACTCTATCAGGGGACTTTGTTATACTCGTTCAGGGGGCTTTGTTATACTCGTTCAGGTGACTTTGTTATACTCGATCAGGGGACTTTGTTATACTCGATCAGGAGATTTTCTTATACTCGATGAGGGGACTTTTTATACTCGATCAGTGAAATTTGTTATACTCAATTAGGGGACTTTAATATACTCGATCAGGAGACTTTGCTATACTCGATCATGGGGCTTTGTTATACTCGATAAGGGGCCTTTGTTATACTCGATGAGGGGACTTTGTTATTCTCGATTTGGGGAATTTGTTATACTTGTTCAGGGGACTTTGTTATACTCGATCAGGGGATTTTGTTATACTCGATGAGGGGCTTTGTTATTCTTGATGAGGGGACTTTGTTATACTTGATCAGGGGACTTTGTTATACTCGATCAGGGGATTTTGTTATACTCGATGAGGGGACTTTTTATACTCGATCAGTGGAATTTGTTATACTCGATTAGGGGATTTTGTTATACTCAATGAGGGGACTTTTTATACTCGATCAGTGGAATTTGTTATACTCGATGAGGGGCTTTGTTATTCTTGATGAGGGGACTTTGTTATACTCGATCAGGGGCCTTTGTTGTACTCGATGAGGGGCCTTTGTTGTACTCGATCAGGGGCCTTTGTTGTACTCGATCACGGGATTTTGTTATACTCGATCAGGGGCCTTTATTACACTCGATCAGGGAACTTTGTTATACTTGATAAGGGGATAAGGGGCCTTTGTTATACTCGATAAGGGATCTTTGTTATACTCGTAGAGGGGGCTTTGTTATACTCGGTCAGGTGACTTTGTTATACTCGATGAGGGGGACTTTGTTATACTCTATTAGGGGACTTTGCTATACTCGATCAGGGAAGTTTGTTATACTCTATCAGGGGACTTTGTTATACTCGATCAGGGATCTTTGTTATACTCGTTCTGGGGGCTTTGTTATACTCGGTCAGGTTACTTTGTTATACTCGATGAGGGGGCTTTGTTATACTCTATCAGGGGACTTTGTTATACTCGATCAGGGATCTTTGTTTTACTCGTTCAGGGGACTTTCTTACACTCGATCAGGGGAATTTGTTATTTTCGATCAGGGGGCTTTGTTATACTCGATTAAGGGACTTTGTTATACTCGATCAGGGGACTTTTTTATACCCGATCAGTGGACTTTGTTTTATTCGATCAGGACTTCAAGTTATACCTCCGATCAGGGGACTTTGTTATACCTTTCGATCAGGGACTTTGTTATACTCGATCAGGGACTTTAAGTTATACTCGATCAGGGACTTTGTTATACCTCTCATCAGGGACTTTTGTTATACCTCGATGAGGGGCTTTATTATACCTCGATAAGGGACTCTTTGTTATAATTTCCGATGAGGGGACTTTGTTATTTCACTTAGGGAATTTGTTATACTCTGGATTAGGGACTGTTATACTGATCAGGGGATTTTGTTATACTCGAATAGGGCTTTGTTATTCCTGATGAGAGGACTTTGTTGATTATGGACGATATACTCGGATCAGGGACTTTGGCTAACGCATCAGGGTACTTTGCTATACTCGATGAGGCCTATGTTATACCTCGATCAGGGGACCTTGTTATAACGCAATCAGGGGATTTTGTTTTACCGATCAGGGGACTTTGTTATACACAAACAGGGGACTTTATACTCGATTAGGGGCCATTGTTATACTCGATCAGGGGATCTTATACTCAATCTGGGGACTTCGTCACACTCGATCAGGGGCCTTTGTTATATCTCGATCGGGACTTTGATATACCTCGATCAGGGACTTTGTTATACCTCGATCAGGGCCTTTGTTATATTCGATGAGAGCCTCTGTTATACCGATCATGCGACTTTGATATACTCGAACAGGGGTCATTGTTGTACCCGATCAGGGGGCTTGCTGTAACCCCATCAGGGGCCATTGTTATATAATTAAGGGGCCATTGTTATACTGATCAGGGGACTTTGTTATACCAACAAGGGGACTTTATACTCGATGAGGGGCTGTTGTACACGATCAGGGCCATTGTTATACCCGATAAGGCCATTGTTATACTCGATCGCGGACTTTGTTATACTCTATCAGTGACTTTGTTATACCGATGAGGGCCTTTTTTTACTCGATCAGTTTTCTTTGTTATTCTTGATCAGGGGACTTTGTTACTCCACCAGGGGCCTTTGTTGTACTCGATCAGGGCCTGTTATACTCGATTTGGGGCAGTGGTTATACTGATTAGGGGACTTTGTATACCGATCAGGAACTTTCTTATACGTGATCAGGTCCTTTGTTATACACTCGATCAAGGGCTTTGTTATACTCGATGAGGACTTTTTATACTCAATCAGAGACTTCGTTACTCGATCAGGAGAGTTTGCTATACCCGATCAGGGGCTTTGTTATACCTCGATAAGGGACTCTGTTATACTCGATGAGGGGACTTTGATTCTCACCTAGGGAATTTGTTACACTGATCAGGAATATTTAACCCGATCAGAGATTTTGTTATACCCCGAGTAGGGGCTTTGATTCTTGATGAGGGACTTTGTTATACACTCGATCAGGGGCCTTTGTTCACCTTCTCGATAAAGACCTGTTGTACTCGATCAGGGCCTTGTTGTACCTCGATCACGGGACTTTGTTAACCTGATCAGGGGCCTATTACACTCGATCAGAAACTTTGTTATTCTCGATAAGGGCCTTTGTTATACTCGATCAGGATCTTTGTTATACCCGTTCAAGGGCTTTGTTATACCGGTCATGTGACTTTGTTATAATCGATGAGGGGGCTAAATACTCATCAGGGGCTTTGCTATACCTCTGATCAGGAAGTTTTTTATACTCGATAAGGGCCTTTGTTATACCAGATGAGGGACTCTGTTATACCATCAGGTTAATTTTTTACGCCTCGATCAGGGACTTTGTTTTACCCGATCAGGGACTTGTTATACTCGATCAGGACTTTGTTATAGTTGATCAGGCTGATCAGTGGACTTTTGTTATACTCGATGAGGGACTTTAATATACCTCGATCAGGGACTTTTGCTAACGAAGAGGGGACTTTGTATATAATCGATAGAGCTTTGTTATACTCGATCAGAGGACTCCTTGTCATACCCGATCAGGGGACTTTTGTTGCACTCCAACAGGGGCCTTTGTTATAATCCGATCAGGGGCCCCTTTGTTATACTCAGCTAGGAGCTTTTGTTATACCTCGATCAAAGGACTTTGTCATACTCGATCAGGGGACTTTGTTGCACTCGACATGAGGGCATTGCTGACCTCGATCAGACATTGTTATCCCCGATAAGGGACTTATTATATTCGATGAGGGTGCTTTGTTATACTCGATTAGGGACTTCGCTATACTCGATCAGGGACTTTGTTAAACCCGATCAGGGACTTCAATATACCCGATCAGGGATCTTTATTATACTCTATCAGGGAATTTGCTACCTTCGATCAGTATTCGCTATACCGATCAGGGACTTTTTTATACTGATGAGTGGCCTTTGTTTTACCTCTATCAGGGGAATCGTTATATTGATCTGGGAGACTTTGTTATACCTCGATCAGGTTCTTTGTTCTTTGATCAGGGACTTTACATACTCGACCAGGGCCTTTGTAACTCATCAGCCACAGCACCATGATCAACGCCTTTGCTACACTCGATTAGGGACTTTGTTACACTCGATCAGGGGACTTTGTTATACTCGATCAGGGCCCTGTTATACCGATCAGAGGGCTTTGTTATACTCGATCAGGGGCTTTGTTATACTTGATCAGGGACTTTATTATACTCAGATCAGTGGACTTTGCTATGCTCGATCAGGACTTTAATATACCCGATCAGGGATCTATGTTATACTCTGTCAGGGGTCTTTGTTATACTCGATCAAGGATCTTGTTATACTCTTTTCAGGGGCTTATACACCGTTAAATGACTTTGTTATACCCGATCAAGGACTTTGTTATTCTCGATAGAGACCTTATACCTCGATGAGGGACTTTAATATACCCGATCAGGGCTTTGTTATACTCGATGAGAAACTTTATACCCGATCAGGGACTTCCGCCTCGATCAGGGGCTTTGTTATACTCGATGAGGACTTGTTATACCCGATTAGGGACTTTGTTATAATTGATGAGGCAGATCAGTGGACTTTGTTATACCGATCAGAGACATAATATAATCGATCAAGTAATTTGCATACCCGATGAGGGCATGTTATACTCGATGAGGGACTTTGTTATACGCAATCAGCGGACTTTGTTTTACCGATCAGGGCCTTTGGTATACTCGATCAGGGGACTTTGCTATACACAAACAGGGACTTAGTTACACCCGATTAGGGCCCTTGTTATAACCATCAGGACTTTTTTATACTCAATCTGGGGACTTTTCATACTCGATCAGGGCCTTTGTTACATTCGATCGACTTGATATACTGATCAGGACTTTGTTATAACTCGATCAGGGCTTGTTATATCCGATGAGAGCCTTTGTTATACTCAATCAGCGACTTTTATATACTCGATCAGGGTCATTGTTGTTCTCGATCAGGCCTTTTGTACCCGATCAGAACATTAATACCCGATAAGGCCATTAATCAATCAGGACTTTGTTATACCGATAAAAGACTTTGTTATACTCGATGAGGGCTTTGTTGTACCCCGATCAGCCAAACCAAAGCCATTGTTATACTCGATCAGTGGACTTTGTTATACTCATCAGGGGACTTTTTTAAATCGATGAGGGGCCTTTGTTTTACTCTATCAGGGACTCATATACTGGATCTGGGGACTTTGTTATACTCGATCAGTCTTTGTTATTCTTGATCAGACTTGTTATACCCACCAGGGGCCTTTGTTGTACTCCGATCAGGGCCTTTGTATACTCGATAAAGGGAAGTTTTTATACTCGATTAGGGAAATTTGTTACACTCGATCAGGGGACTTTATAACGTGATCAGGCCCTCTTATACCCGATCAGGGGCTTTATACTCGATGAGGGGACTTTTTATACTCGATCAGGGACCTTGCTACACCCGATCAGGGGAGTTGCTATACTCGATCAGGGCTTTGTTATACTCGATGGGGCCTTGTTATACTCGATGAGGACTTGTTATTCTCACCAGAAATTTATTACACCTGATCAGGGACCGTTTTACTCGATCAGGAGATTTTATTTATAACACGCAGAACTTTTTATTCTTAATGAGGACTTTTCTAACTCGATCAGGCCTTTTTGTACTCGATAAGGGGCCTTGTTAACCCAACAGGGCCTGTTTAACTTCTCGATCACAGGACATTTTAACCCGATTAGACTTTATAACACCCGATCAGGATCTTTGATACCCGTTCAGGGGGCTTTGTTATACTCGGTCATGGACTTTGTTATACCCGATGAGGGCTGTGTATACTCTCATCAGGGGCTTTGCTTATACTTGATCAGGAAGCTTTATACTCGATAAGGACTTTGTTATACTCGATCAGGGGACTTTTATAGTTGATCAGGGCAGACCAGGACTTTGTTATACCGAATGAGGACTTTAATATACCCAACAAGGGGACTTTGCTATACTCGATAGGGACTTTATAAATCTATCAGGGATTTGTTATACTCGATCAAGGCCTTTATACTCGATCAGGGCCCTTTGTTATACTCGATGAGGAGCTTGTTATACTCGATCAGAGGACTTTGTCATACTCGATCAGGGACTTTGTTGCACCCCGATGAGAGGCATTGTTGTACTCGATCAGGGCCTCGTTATATCGATATGTCCATTGTTATAACTGATCAAGAACATTGTTATACTCGATAAGGGACTTTTTTATACCTCGATGAGTGGTGCTTTTGTTATACTCGATTAGGGACTCGTTATACTCGATCAGGGACTCTCATGTTATACTCGATCAGGGGACTTTAATAGGCCTGACTAGGATCTTTGTTATACTGCATCAGGGACTTGTTTATACTCTCGATCAGGATCTTGCCGGTACTCCGGATCAGGGGACTTTTGTTATACCCGATGAGTGGCCTTTTGCTTCTGCATTCCTTCATCAGACTTTGTTGCACGGGATCTGGGGATTCGTTGGCACTCTGGATCGTGGGTTCTTTGTTATTCTTGGATCAGGACTTTTGTTGACTTTCGACCACGGGCCTCGTTGTACTCTTAATCAGGGCCTTTGTTGTACCCGGATCAGCCTCTATGGTTATACTCGATTAGGGGTGGAATTTCGTTGGCGTTCTGATCAGATTCGTTATACCGGATCAGGCCTTTTAAGTCAGTACCTGATCGAGGGCTTTCGTTATACTCGGGATCAGGGCTTGTTATACTTGATCAGGGACTTTGTTATACTAGATCAGTGGACTTTTGTTGGCACGATCAGGGGACTTTTAATATACTCTGGATCAGGTCTGCGTTATACTCTGTCGGGGGTCTTTGTTATACCGATCAGGGATCTTTGTTATACTCGTTCAGGGGCTTTGTTATACTCGTTCAGGTGACTTTTGTTATACATACCCGATCAGGGGACTTTGTTATTCTTGATGAGGAGACTTTGTTATTCTCGATTAGGGAAATTTGTTGGGTACTTGGATCAGAGGACTTTGTTATACTCGATCTGGGGACTTTGCTATAATTTCCGATCAGGGGCTTTGTTGAGTACCTGATTAGCTCGGTTATACCGCATCAGGGACTTCTCGCCATACTCGATCAGGGGCTTTGTTATACTCGATGAGGGACTTTGTTATTCTCGATTAGGGAAATTTGTTACTTGATCAGAGGATCTTGTTATACTCGATCTGGGATTCTTTGCTATACTCGGATCAGGGGCTTTTTGTTATACTCGATATGTACTTTTGTTATAGTCGATGAGGGGACTTTTGTTATACCGGATCAGGGGACTTGCTATACTCGATCAGGGGGCTTTATATACCTGATAAGGGCCTTTGTTATACCTTTGATGAGGGAATTTTGTTGTATTCTTTGACTGTGAATTTTGTTATACTTGATGAGGCATTTTGTTATACCGATCAGGGATATTGTCAGTAGTCGATGAGTTGCCTTTGTTGTACTGGATCAGGTGGTCTTTGTTGTACTCGGATCACGGGACTTGTTATATACCTCGATCACGGGCCTTGTTATACTTCCGTTGTTGAGGGGGGCTTTTGTTATAACCTGGTCAGGTGAGTTTGTTATACCGGCGAGGGGGCTTTTGTTATACTCTCTATCAGGACTTTAGTTATACTCCGATTAGGGATCTTTGTTATACTCATGTTCAGGGGGCTTTGTTATACTCGGTTAGGTGACTTTTTGTTATACCCGGATGAGGGGGGCTTTATATACTCAATCGAAATTTTGTTATACTCGATAAGTGGGACTTTAATATACTCGATTAGGGAACTTTATTATACTCTGTTCAGGGGATTTTACATACTCGTTCAGCTTGACTTTGTTATACTCGATCAGGGATCTTGTTATACTGCTTAGGGCTTTGTTATACCTTTAATAGGTGACTTGTTATACACGATGATGGGGGCTTTGTTATACTTATTAGGAAACTTTGTTATACTCGATCAGGGGATCTTTGTTATACCTGTTCAGGGCTTTGTTATACCCTGGATCAGGGACTTTGTTATACCCGGGATCAGGGAATTTGTTATACTCGGATCAGACTTTGTTATACCCGATCAGGTGAATTTGTTATACTGTTCAGGGAATTTGGTTATACCTGATCAGGGGACTTTTAATATATTCGATCGGGGACTTTGTTATACTCGATCAGGGACTTGTTAACCTGATCAGGGCCTTTTGTTATTCGATGAGGAGTCTTTGTTATACTCGATCAGGGGACTTTGTTATACCGATCAGGGTCTTGTTGGACCTGATCAGGGCTTTGTTGTACCTTGTTATACCCGATATAACATTGTTATACCTGGATCAGGGACTCAGCACTTGATATGGGACTTTATATTCTCGATGAGGGCTTTGTTATACCTGATCAGGGACTTTTTTGTTACAATTTTCGGATCAGGGGATCTTTTGTTATGCCCGGATCAAGGGTTTTATATACTGGATCAGTGGACTTTATTATACTCAGATCAGGGGACTTTGTTATACCTCGACCAGGGGCCTTTGTTGTACTCTGACGAGGGGCCTTTGTTGTACTCCGATTAGGGGCTCTTTTGTTATACTCGGAGCAGTGCCTTTGTTATACTCGGATTAGGGATTCTTCTTATACCCGACTGGGGGACTCTGTTATACTTGGATCAGGGCCCTTTGTTATAATCGATCAGGGGCTTTGTTATACTCGGGATGAGGGGGCTTTGTTATACTTGATCGTGGGATCTTTTTTTATACCAGATCAATGGACTTTGTTATACTACATATGTATTCAATACACTCGATCAGGGACTTGTTATGCTCGAACAGGGGGCTTACACTGTATCAGGGGACTTATCATACGCGATCAGGACTTTTATTTCTCAAAATCAGGACTTGTTATACTGATGAATGTACTTTGTTGTCGATCAGGGAATTTGCCATCTTGATGAGCGGCCTTTGTTATTACCTGTTCAGGGAATTTGTTGTAATTAGATCAGGGTAGATCAGTGGACTTTGTTATACTCGATCAGGACTTTGCTATACTCGATCAGGGGGCTTTGTTATACTCGATAAGGGGCCTTTGTTATACTCGATGATGGGACTTTGTTATTCTCGATTAGGGAAATTTGTTATACTTGATCAGAGGACCTTGTTATACTCGATCTGGGGACATTGCTATACTCGATTAAGGGGCTTTGTTATACTCGATGAGGGGCCTTTGTTATAGTCGATGAGAGGACTTTGTTATACTCGATCAGGGGACTTTGCTATACTCGATCAGGGGGCTTTGTTATACTCGATAAGGGGCCTTTGTTATACTCGATGATGGGACTTTGTTATTCTCGATTCGGGGAATTTGTTATACTTGATGAGGGGACTTTGTTATACTCGATCAGGGGATATTGTTATACTCGATCAGGGGCCTTTGTTGTACTCGATCAGTGGTCTTTGTTGTACTCGATCACGGGACTTTGTTATACTCGACCACGGGCCTTCGTTATACTCGTTGAGGGGGCTTTGTTATAACTCGGTCAGGTGAGTTTGTTATACTCGATGAGGGGGCTTTGTTATACTCTATCAGTGGACTTTGTTATACTCGATTACGGATCTTTGTTATACTCGTTCAGGGGGCTTTGTTATACTCGGTCAGGTGACTTTGTTATACTCGATGAGGGGGCTTTGTTATACTCTATCAGGGGACTTTGTTATACTCGATAAGGGGACTTTAATATACTCGATTAGGGAACTTTGTTATACTCGTTTAGGGGACTTTGTTATAATCGTTCACGGGACTTTGTTATACTCGATCAGGGATCTTTGTTATACTCGTTTCGGGGGCTTTGTTATACTCGGTCAGGTGACTTTGTTATACACGATGATGGGGCTTTGTTATACTCTATTAGGAAACTTTGTTATACTCGATCAGGGGACTTTGTTATACTCGATGAGGGGGCTTTGTTATACTCGATGAGGGGACTTTGTTATACTCGATCAGGGGATTTTGCTATACTCGATCAGGGGGCTTTGTTCTACTCGATCAGGGACCTTTGTTATACTCGATCAAGGGACTTTGTTATACTCAATCTGGGGACTTTGTTATGCTCGATCAGTGGCCTTTGTTATACTCGATCGGGGACTTTGTTATACTCGATCAGGGGACTTTGTTAACTCGATCAGGGGCCTTTGTTATATTCGATGAGGAGCCTTTGTTATACTCGATCAGGGGACTTTGTTATACTCGATCAGGGGTCTTTGTTGTACTCGATCAGGGGTCTTTGTTGTACTCGATCAGGGGCCTTTGTTATACTCGATAAGGGGCCATTTTTATACTCGATCAGGGGACTTTGTTATACTCGATAAGGGGACTTTGTTATTCTCGATGAGGGGCTTTGTTATACCTGATCAGGGGACTTTGTTATACTCGATCAGGGGACTTTGTTATGCTCGATCAAGGGGCTTTGTTATACTTGATCAGTGGACTTTGTATACTCGATCAGGGGACTTTGTTATACTCGACCAGGGGCCTTTGTTGTACTCGATGAGGGGTCTTTGTTGTACTCGATTAGGGGCCTTTGTTATACTCGATAAGGGGCCTTTGTTATACTCGATTAGGGGACTTTCTTATACTCGATTCGGGGACTCTGTTATACTTGATCAGGGCCCTTTGTTATACTCGATCAGGGGGCTTTGTTATCCTCGATGAGGGGGCTTTGTTATACTTGATCAGGGGACTTTTTTATACTAGATCAATGGACTTTGTTATACTCGATAAGGGGACTTTAATATACTCGATCAGGGGACTTTGTTATACTCGATCAGTGGGCTTTCTTATACTCTATCAGGGGACTTTGTTATACGCGTTCAGGAGACTTTTTTATTCTCAATCAGGGGACTTTGTTATACTGGATGAATGTACTTTGTTATCAGGGGAATTTGCTATTCTCGATGAGGGGCCTTTGTTATACTCGATGAGGGGACTTTCTTACACTCGATCAGGGAAATTTGTTATTTTCGATGAGGGGGCGTTGTTATACTCGATCAGTGGACTTTGTTATACTCGATCAGTGGACTTTGTTATACTCGATCTGGAGACTTTGTTATACTCGATCAGGTGACTTTGTTATACTCGATCAGGGGACTTTGTTATACTGGATAAGGGGGCTTTGTTATACTCGATAAGGGACTTTTGTTATACTCGACATGGGACTTTTGTTATACTCGATCAGGGGAATTAGTTATACTCGATTAGGCGACTTTGTTATACTCGATCAGGGGAATTTGTTATACTCGATTAGGGAACTGTGTTATACTCGATCAGGGGACATTGTTTTAATCGATCAGGGGACTTTGTTATACTCGATCAGGGGACTTTGCTATACTTGATGAGCGGACTTTGTTATACTCGTTCAGGGGAATTTGTTCTTCTTGATCAGGGTAGAGCAGTGGACTTTGTTATACTCGATCAGGGGACTTTAATATACTCGATCAGGGGACTTTGCTATACTCGATGAGGGGCCTTTGTTATACTCGATCAGGGGCCTGTGTTATACTCGATCGGGGGACTTTGTTATACTCAATCTGGGGACTTTGTTATACTCGATCAGTGGCCTTTGTTATACTCGAACGGGAACTTTGTTATACTCGATCAGGGGACTTTGTTAACTCGATTAGGGGCGTTTGTTATATTCGATGAGGAGCCTTTGTTATACTCGATCAGGGGACTTTGTTATACTCGATCTGGGGGCTTTGTTGTACTCGATCAGGGGCCTTTGTTATACTCGATAAGGGGCCATTGTTATACTCGATCAGGGGCCATTGTTATACCTCGATCAGGGGGACTTTGTTATATACTCGATAGGGGACTTGTTATACTCGATGAGGGGCTTTGTTATGCCTGAGTCAGGGGACTTTGTTATACTCGATTAGGGGACTTTGTTATGCTCGATCAAGGGGCTTTATTTATACTCGATCAGCGAACTTTTGTTATATACTCGATCAGGGGACTTTATTTATACTCGACTAGGGGCCTTTGTTGTACTCAGTCAGGGGGCTTTTGTTGTACTCGATCAAGGCCTTTATTTATACTCGATAAGGGAATGCTTTATTTATGCTCGATTAGGGGACTTTGTTATACTCGATTAGGGGACTTTGTTATGCACAATCCTTTGGCCCTTTATTTATACTCGATCAGGGGGCTTTGTTGCTCTCTCGATAAGAACTTTATTACTCTTTCAATCGAGGACTTTTATACTAGATTAGT
>NW_024725962.1:0-54654 GCF_018991925.1 Homarus americanus
CCTCTGACCACTCCCAGGTACACCAATGACACACTCAGGTACACCTCTGACACTTCAGGTACACCCCTGCCACTTCCAGGTACACAAATGATACTCCCAGGTACACCACTGACACTACCAGGTACACCTCTGACACTCCCAGGTACACCTTTGACGCTGCCAGGTATCTCCGACACTCCCAGGAACACCTCCTGACCCCACTCCCAAGTACACCCAGGCACTCCCATTTACCCTCTCACACTTCCAGGTACCTCTGACACTCCCAGGTCACCTCTGACACTCCTAGGTACACCTCTGACACTCTCAGGAACACCTCTGACACTCCCAGGTACACCCTGACACTTCCAGGTACACTGACACTTCCAGGTGCACACCTCCTGACCTCCCAGTGCACCAATGACACTCCCAGGTGCACCACTGACACTCCATGGTGCACCTCAGACACTCCCAGGTACACCAATGACACTCCCAGGTACACCTCTGACACTTCCAGGTACACCTCTGACCTCCCAAAGTACACCAATGACACTGCAAGATACACCTCCTGACATTCCATGTACCTCAGACACTTCCAGGTACACCTCAGTCACTCCCAGGTACACCCAGACCTCCCAGGTACACCTCTGACACTCCCAGGTACACCACTGTCCTCCCAGGTACACCCTGACCTCAGTTGCCCTGACACTCCCAGGTACACCTCTGACAATCCCAGGTACACCTAAGTCAATCCCAGGTACACCTCTGACACTTCCAGGTACACCCCTGACCCTTCCAGTTACACCTCTGACACTGCCAGGCGCACCAATGACACTCCCAGTGCCTACAACACCTCCTGGTCACCTCTGAACTACTCCCAGATACAGCCATGACACACTCAGGTACACCTCTGACACTTCCAGGTACACCCCTGCCACTTCCAGGTACACAAATGATACTCCCAGGTACACCGCTGACACTCCCAGGTACACCGCTGACAATGCCAGATACACCTCAACACTGCCAGTTACACCTCAACACACTCCCAGTTACACCCCTGACACTCACAGGTACACCCCTGACACTCCCAGGTACACCTCTGATACTCCCAGGTACAAATCTGACACTTCCAGATAAAACTCTGACACTCCCAGGTACACCACTGACACTACCAGGTACACCTCTGACACTCCCAGGTACACCACTGACACTCCCAGGTACACCGATGACACTCCCAGGAACACCTCTGACACTCCCAAGTACACCAATGACCTCCCCGGGTACACCTCTCACACTTCCAGGTACACCTCTGACACTCCCAGGTACACCCCTCAGACCTCCTAGGTGCACCAATGACACTCCAGGTACACCTCTGACACTTCCAGGTACACCGATGACACTCCCAGGTACACCGATGACACTCCCAGGTACACCGATGACTGCAAAGATCACCTCTCCGACATTCCATGTACACCTCCAGACACTTCCAGGTACACCTCAGTCACTCCCAGGTACACCCCAGACACTCCCAGGTACACCTCTGACACTCCCAGGTGCACCACTGTCCTCCCAGGTACACCCCTGACACTCCCAGTTACACCCCTGACACTCCCCAGGTACACCTCAACCGACACTCCCTGGTACACCTCCAGCACTCCTAGGTACCACTTCAGCACTCCCAGGTACACCTCTGATACTCCAGGTACACCTCCGATACTCCCAGACACACCTCAGACACTCCTGGATCACCTCTGACCTCCTGGATCACCTCCGACACTCCCTGGTACACTCTGACCTCCCAGGTACCTCTGACTCCCAGGTAATCTCCGATACTCCCAGGTACACCTCTGACCTCCCAGGTACACCTCTTACACTCCTGGTTCTCCCCTGACACTCCCAGGTAAACCTCAGACACTCCCAGGTACACCTCCAGAAACCCCCAGGTACATCTTTGACACTACCAGGTACACCTCTGACACTCCCAGGTACATCTGACACTCCCAGGTACACCCCTGACCTCCCAGGTACACCTCTGACATTCCAGGTATCCTCAGCCTCCCAGGTATTCCTCTGACCTCCCTGGTACCTCCGACCTCCCAGGTAGCTCGACACTTCCAGGTACACCTCATCACTCCTCGTACACCTCAGACACTCCCAGGTACACCTCTGACCTCCCAGGTACACCTCTGACACTCCCAGGTACTCACTGACACTCCTGGTACACCTCTGATACTCCCAGGTACATCTGACATTCCCAGGTACACCTCTGACACTCAGGTACACCTCTGGCCTCCCAGTTACACCTCCGACACTCCCAGTTACACCCCTGACACTCCCAGGTACAACCTGACACTTCCAGGTACCTCTGACACTCCCAGGTACTCAGTGACACTCCCAGGTACACCTCTGACACTCCCAGGTACACCACTGACACTACCAGGTACACCTCTGACTCTCCCAGGTACTCCTTTGACGCTCCCAGGTACTCCTCTGACACTCCCAGGTACCTCTGACACTCCAGGTACCTCTGACACTCCCAGGTACACCTCGGCCTCCCAGGTACACCTCTGACACTCCATGTACCTCTGACCTCCAGGTACACCTCCGATACTCCTAGGTACACCTCCGATACTCCCAGGTACCTCAGACACTCCCTGGTTCACCTCTGGTATTCCTGGTTCACCTCCCCAGCCTCCCAGGTACACCTCTGACACTCCCAGGTACACTTCTGACCTCCCAGGTACCTCTTACACTCCCTGGTTCTCCCCTGACACTCCCAGGTACACCTCAGACACTCCCAGGTACCTCAGACACTCCCAGGTACATCTCTGAGCACTGCCAGGTACCCCCTGACCTCCCAGGTACACCACTGTCACTCCCAGGTACACCTCTGACACCCCCAGGTACACCCCAGACACTCCCAGGTACACCCCGACCTCCCAGGTACACCTCTGACACTCCCAGGTACCTCTGACACCCCAAGTACACCTCTGACACTGCCAGGTACACCTCTGACACTCCCAGGTACTAGACCTGACACTTCCAGGTACACCTCCGATGCTCCAGGTACCTCCGATACTCAGGTACACCTCTGACCTCCCAGGTAAATCTCCACGTCTCCAGGTACACCTCTGACACTCCAGGTACACCTCTGATGCTCCCAGGTACACCTCTGACCTCCCAGGTACTCACTGACATTCCTGGTACACCTCTGACCTCCCAGGTACCCTCCGACACTCCCAGGTACACCTCTGGCACTCCCAGGTACACCTTTGATAATCCCAGGTACACCTCCGATACTCCCAGGTATGCCTTTGACACTCCCAGGTACTCCACTGACACTCCTGGTACACCTCCCACTCCTAGGTATACTTCTGACCTCCCAGGTATACCTCTGATACTCCCAGGTACACCTCCGTGCTCCCAGGCACACCTCAGACACTCCTGGATCACCTCTGACCTCCTGGATCACCTCCGACACTCCCTGGTACCTCTGACACTCCCAGGTACACCTCTGACACTCCCAGGAAATCTCCGATTCTCCCAGGTACACCTCTGACACTCCCAGGTACCTCTTACACTGCCAGGTACTCCTGGCCTCCCAGGTACACCACTATCACTCCCAGGTACACCTCTGCCACTCCCAGGTATCACTTCTGACCTCCCAGGTACACCCTATTACACTCCCTGGTTCTCCCCCAGCCTCCCAGGTACCTCCAGACACTCCCAGCTACCTCTCAGACGCTCCCAGGTACATCTCTGACACTGCCAGGTACACTCCTGACCTCCCAGGTACACCACTGTCACTCCCAGGTACACCTCTGCCACTCCCAGGTACACCCCAGACACTCCCAAATACACTCTGACATTCCCAGGTACTCCTCTGGCACTCCCAGGTACGTCAGACATTCCCAGGCACCCCTGACCTCCCAGGTACACCTCTGACACTCCCAGTGCACCTCTGATACTCCCAGGTACCTCTGACACTCCCAGGTACTCCTGACATTTCCTGGTACACCTCTGACCTCCCAGGTACCCCTCCGACCTCCCAGGTACACCTCCCCAGCCTCCCAGGTACACCTCCCACCCCCAGGTACACCTTTGCTTCCAGTACACCTTTGACACTCCCAGGTACTCACTGACACTCCCTGGTACCTCCCAGCACTCCCAGGTACACCTCTGACACTCCCAGGTACACCTCTGACTCTCCCAGGTACCCTGACCTCCCAGGTACACCTCAGACTCTCCTGGTACACCCCTGACACTCCCAAGTACACCTCTGTGCTCCCAGGTACCTCTGACCTCCCAGGTACACCCCAGACACTCCCCCATACACCTCTGATACTCCAGGGCTCCTCTGACCTCCCAGGTACTCCTCTGACACTCCCAGGTACCTCTGACACTCCCAGTTACACCTCCGACACTCCCAGTAACACCCCGACACTCCCAGGGCACCCCTGGCCTCCCAGGTACACCTCTTATACTCCCAGGTACACCTCTGACCTTCCAGGTACACCTCCTGACACTCCCAGGCACACCAGCCAGCCTCCCAGGTACACCTCTGACACATCCAGGTACACCACTGACACTCCCAGGTACACTGACCTCCCAGGTACACCTCTGACACTCCCAGGTACACCTCTGACACTGCCAGGTACACCCGCTGACACTGCCAGGTACACCAATGACACTCCCAGGTACCTCTGACACTTCCAGGTACACCACTGACACTACCAGGTACACCTCTGACACTCCCAGGTACTCCTTTGACGCTCCAGGTACCTCCAGATCTCCCAGGTACACCTCTGACACTCCCAGGTACACCTAAGACTCCCAGGTACCTCCTGACCTCCCAGGTACCCTGAACCTTCCAGGTACACCACCCCACACTACCAGGTACCTCTGACACTCCCAGGTACTCCTTTGACATCCCCAGGTACCTCCAGATCTCAGGTACCTCTGACACTCCCAGGTACCTCTGACACTCCCAGGCACACAGTGACACTCACAGGTACACCTCTGACATTCCCAGGTACTCCTCTGACCTCCCAGGTACACCTCTGATGCTCCCAGGTACACTTCTGACACTCCCCAGTGCTCACCGACTTCCTGGTACCTCTGACACTCCCAGGTACCCCTCCGCCTCCCAGGTACACCTCTGGCACTCCCAGGTACTCCCCCAGTAATCCCAAGTACCTCCCGTGCTCCCAGGTATGCACCTTTGACCTCCCAGGTACTCCACTGACACTCCCTGGTACACCTCTGACACTCCCTAGGTACACCTCTGACACTCCCAGGTACACCTCTGATACTCCCAGGTACACCTCCGATACTCCCAGGCACACCTCAGACACTTCTGGATCACCTCTGACCTCCTGGATCACCTCCGACACTCCCTGGTACCTCTGACCTCCCAGGTACACCAGTGACACTCCCAGGTACACCTCTCACCTCACAGGTACACCACCCAGCACTACCAGTGCACCTCTGACCTCCCAGGTACTCCCTTGGCCCTCCCAGGTACTCCTCTGACACTCCCAGGTACACCTCTGGCTCCCAGGTACACCTCTGGCTCTCCAGGTACACCTCTGACACTCCAGGTACACCATGACACTCCCACACTGCACCTCGTTCTCCCAGGTACACCTCTGACATTCCCAGGTACTCCACTGACATTCCTGGTACACCTCCTGACACCCCAGGTACACCTTTGACACTGCCAGGTACACCTCTGACACTCCCTAGCACTCCAGGTACACCTCCGATATTCCAGGTTACACCTCTGATACTCCCAGGTACACCTTGACACTCCCAGGTACTCCCCAGCCTCCTGAATGCTCCCTGCACCTCCCGATACTCCCAGGTACACCTCAGAGCCTCCCTGGTTCACCTATGGTACTCCTGGTTCACCTCTGACCTCCCAGGTACCCTCCCAACCTCCCAGGTACACTTCTGACCTCCCAGGTACACCTCTTACACTCCTGGTTCTCCCCTGACACTCCCAGGTACACGTCAGACACTCCCAGGTACACTTCAAGCTCCCAGGTACATCTCTGACGCTGCCAGGTACACCCCTGACTCCCAGGTACACCTGTCACTCCCAGGTACACCTCTGACACTCCCAGGTACACCCCAGTCACTCCCAGGACACCTCTGACATTCCCAGGTACTCTTCTTACACTCCCAGGTACACCTCAGACATTCTCAGGTACACCCTTGACCTCCCAGGTCCACCTCTGACCTCCAGTACCTCTGATGCTCCAGGTACACCTCTGAGCACTCCCAGGTACTCACTGACATTCCTGGTACACCTCTGACACTCCCAGGTACACCTCTGACAGTGCCAGGTACACCTTTGACCTCCCAGGACTCACCTGACTCCCAGGTACACCTCCCGTACTCCCAGGTACACCTCCCTATACTCCCAGGTACACCTCTGACACTCCCAGGTATGCTTCGACCTCCCAGGTACACCTATTACACTCCCTGGTTTTTCCCCTGACACTCCCATCACCTCAGACACTCCCAGGTACACCTCAGACGCTCCCAGGTACACTCTCTGACACTGCCAGGTACACCCCTGACACTCCCAGGTACACCACTGTACTCACAGGTACACCTCTGACACTCCCAGGTACACCCCAGACACTCCCAAATACACCTCTGACATTCCCAGGTACTCCTCTGACCTCCCAGGTACACCTCAGACACTTCCAGGTACACCCCTGACGCTCCCAGGTACACCTGACACTCCCAGGTACATCTGATACTCCCAGGTACACCTCTGACCTCCCGGTGCTCACTGACATTCCTGGTACACCTCCCCACTCCCAGGTACCCCTCCGACACTCCCAGGTACCTCCTGCTCCCAGGTACACCTCCCACCCCCAGGTACACCTTTGACACTGCCAGGTACACCTTTGACACTCCCAGGTACTCACTGACTCCCTGGTACACCTCCTCGACACTCCCAGGTACACCTCTGACCTCCCAGGTACACCTCTGACTCTCCCAGGTACACCCCAGACACTCCCACACCTCTGTACTCCCAGGTACTCCTCTGACACTCCCAGGTACTCCTCTGACACTCCCAGGTACACCTCCAGCTTGCTCCCCAGTTACACCTCCGACACTCCCAGTAACACCCCTGGCCTCCCAGGTACACCCCTGACCTCCCAGGTACACCTCTTATACTCCCAGGTACACCTCTGACACTTCCGTATACCTCTGGCTCCAGGCCACCAATGACACTTCCAGGTACACCACTGACACTACCAGGTACACCTCTGACCTCCCAGGTACTCCTTTGGCGCTCCCAGGTACACCTCCGAATCTCCCAGGTACACCTCTGGCTCCCAGGTACACCTAAGACCTCCCAGGTACACCTCTGCTACTCCCAGGTACACTAAGACACTTCCAGGTACACCACTGACACTACCAGGTACCTCTGACACTCCCAGGTACTCCTTTGACGCTCCCAGGTACACCTCCAGATCTCCCAGGTACACCTCTGACACTCCCAGGTACACCTCTGACACTCCCAGGTACACAGGTGACACTCACAGGTACACCTCTGACATTCCCAGGTACTCCTCTGACACTCCCAGGTACACCTCTGATGCTCCCCAGTGCACTTCTGACACTCCCGGTGCTCCCACTGACATTCCCTGGTACACCTCTGACACTCCCAGGTACCCTCCGACACTCCCAGGTCACCTCTGGCACTCCCAGGTACTCCTTTGATAATCCCAAGTACACCTCCGATACTCCAGGTATACCTTGACACTCCCAGGTACTCCACTGACACTCCCTGGTACACCTCTGACACTCCTAATTTTACTTCTGACCTCCCAGGTACCTCTGATACTCCCAGGTACACCTCCCGATACTCCCAGGCACCTCAGACACTTCCTGGATCACCTCAGCCTCCCTAGATCACCTCCGGCACTCCTGGTACTGCACTCCCAGGTACCACAGTGACACTCCCAGTACCTCTCACCTCTCTGCATTCCACCCTTCTGAGTACCTCTGACACTCCCAGGTACTCCTTTGGCCTCCCAGGTACTCCTCCCAGCACTCCCAGGTACACCTCTGACACTCCCAGGTACACCTCTGACACTCCCAGGTACACCACTGACACTCCCAGGTACACCTCTGACATCCAGGTACACCACTGACACTCCCAGGTACACCTCCTGACACTCCCAGGTACACCTCTCTGACACTCCCAGGTACACCTCTGACACTGCCAGGTACACCGCCCGGCTCTCCCAGGTACACTGGCCAACCTCCCAGGTACACCTCTGACTGCTTCCAGGTACACCTCTGACACTCCCAGGTACACCTCCTGACCTCCCAGGTACACCTCTGGCCTCCCAGGACACCTCCCGAATCTCCAGGTACCTCTGACCTCCCAGGTACACCTCAGACACTCCCAGGTACACCTCTGACACTCCAGGTACACCTCAGACACTCCCAGGTACACCACACACACTCCAGGTACACCTGACCTCCCAGGTACACCTCTGACGCTCCCAGGTACCTGCCTCCAGATCTCCCAGGCCCCCTCCTGACACTCCCAGGTACCTCTGACCTCCCAGGTACCACGTGACACTCCCAGGTACACCTCTGACATTCCCAGGTACACCTCCCAGACTCCCAGGTACCTCTGATGCTCAGGTACACCTCTGACACTCCCAGGTACTCCACTGACATTCCCTGGTACACCTCTGACCTCCCAGGTACCCTCCGACACTCCCAGGTACCTCTGACACTCCCAGGTACACCTCTGACACCCCATTTGTGACACTTCCAGTACACCTTTGGCCTCCCAGGTACCACCTGACACTCCCTGGTACACCTCTGACACTCCCAGGTACACCTCTACACTCCAGGTACCTCTGACTCTCCCAGGTACACCCCTGACTCCAGGTACACCTCAGACTCTCCCTGGTACACCCCTGGACACTCCCAGTGCACCTCTGACACTCCCAGGTACACCTCTGACACTCCCAGGTACACCCCAGACACTCCCATACACCTCTGATGCTCCCAGGCCTCCTCTGACACTCCAGGTACTCCTCTGACACTCCCAGGTACACCTCCAGCACTCCCAGTTACACCTCCGACACTCCCAGTAACACCCTGACACTCCCAGGAACACCCCTGACACTCCCAGGTACACCTCTTATACTCCCAGGTACACCTCTGACACTTCCAGGTACACCTCTGACACTCCCAGGCACACCAATGACACTCCCAGGTACACCTCTGACACATCCAGGTACACCACTGACACTACCAGGTACACCTCTGACACTCCCAGGTACACCTCTGACACTCCCAGGTACACCTCTGACACTGCCAGGTACACCGCTGACACTGCCAGGTACACCAATGACACTCCCAGGTACACCTCCTGACACTTCCGGCCAGCCATGACACTGACACCACAGGTAACCTCTGGACACTAGGTAGCCTTGAGCTCCCAGGTACACCTCCGAATCTCCCAGGTACACCTCTGACACCCAGGTACACCTAAGACACTCCCAGGTACACCTCTAACACACTCCAGGGGTACACCTAAGACACCTCCAGGTACACCACTGACACTACCAGGTACACTTTCACACCTCCCAGGTACTCCTTGACGCTCCCGTGTACCTCCAGAATCTCCGGTACACCTCTGACACCCAGGTCCACCTCTGACACCCAGGTCACACCTGTGACACTCACAGGCACACCTCTGACATTCAGGTACCCCTCTGACACTCCCAGGTACACCCTGATGCTCCCAGGTACACTTCTGACACTCCCGGTACCCACTGACATTCCCTGGTACACCTCTGACACTCCCAGGTACCCCTCCACACCCCAGGCACCTCTGGCACTCCCAGGTACTCCTTTGATAATCCTGTACACCTCCGATACTCCCAGGTACCTTGACACTCCCAGGTACTCCACTGACACTCCTGCTAGCACCTCTGACACCCTGTACACTTCTGACACTCCCAGGTACACCTCTGATACTCCCAGGTACCTTCCGATACTCCCAGGCACACCTCAGACACTTCCTGATCACCTCTGACACCCCTGGATCACCTCACACCCCTGGTACACCTCTGACACTCCCAGGTACACAGTGACACTCCCAGGTACTACCTCTCACACTCACAGGTGCACACCACTGACACTACCAGGTACACCTCTGACACTCCAGGTGTACCTTGACCTCCCAGGTACTTCCTCTGACACTCCCAGGACACCTCTGACACTCCCAGGTACACCTCTGACACTCCTAGGTACACCCTGACACTCCCAGGTACACCGCTGACACTCCCACGTACACCTCTGACTTCTCCCAGGTACACCTCTGACATTCCCGGGTACCACTGACATTCCCTGGCCACCTCTGACACCCCCAGGTACACCCTGACCCTGCCAGGCACACCTCTGACACTCCCTAGCACTCCAGGTACACCTCCGATATTCCTGGGTTACACCTCTGATACTCCCAGGTACACCTCCTTGACACTCCAGGTACTCTGACACTCCCTGGTACACCTCTGACACTCCCATGTACACCTCTGACACTCCCAGTTACACCTCCAATACTCCATATACACCTCCGGATACTCCCAGGTACACTCCTGACACTCCCTGGTTCACCTATGGTACTCCCTGCTCACCTCTGACACTCCCAGGTACACCTCTGACACCTCCTGTGCCCACCACACTCCCAGGTACACCTCTTACACTCTGTTCTCCCTGACACTCAGGTCACACGTCAGACACTTCCAGGTCACCTTCAGAACTCCCAGGTACATCTCTGACGCTGCCAGGTACACCCCTGACACTCCCAGGTACACCACTGTCACCCCAGGTACACTCTGACACTCCCAGGTACACCCCAGTCACTCCCAGACACCTCTGACATTCCCAGGTACTCTTCTTACACTCCCAGGTACACCTCTGACATTCTCAGGTACACCCTGACACTCCCAGGTCCACCCCTCTGACACTCCAAGGTACACCTCTGATACTCCCAGGTACACCTCTGACACTCCCAGGTACCCACTGACATTCCCTGGTACACTCCTGACACTGGTACACACCTCTGACAGTGCTGTGTACACCTTGACACTCCCAGGTACTCACTGACACTCCCAGGTACACCTCCGATACTCCCAGGTACACTTCCTATACCCCAGGTACACCTCTGGGACACTCCTGCGTATACTTGACACTCCCAGGTACATCTATTACACTCCGGTTCTTGACACTCCCAGCACCCCGCACAACCTCGCACCCCAAACCCCACTGCCAGGTACACCCTGACACTCCCAGGTACACCACTGTCACTCAGGTACACCTCTGACACTCCTGTACACCCAGACACTCCCAAATACACCTCTGACATTCCCAGGTACTCCTCTGACACTCCCAGGTACACCTTGACACTTCTGGACACCCCTGACGCTCCCAGGTACACCCTGACACACCCCAGGTACACCTCTGATACTCCCAGGTACACCTCCTGACACTCCCAGGTACTCCACTGACATTCCCGGTACACCTCTGACACTCCCAGGTACCCTCCGACACCCTGTACACCTCTGACACCCCAGGCCACCTCTGGACACTCCCAGGTACACCTTGACACTGCCAGGTACACCTTGACACCCTGCACCCACCTGACACCCCTGCACACCTCCTGACACTCCTGTGCGCCACCTCTGACACCCAGGTACACCTCTGACACTCCGGTACACCCTGCACACCTCCCACACACCTCTGACACTCCCAGGTACTCCTCTGACACTCCCAGGTACCCTCTGACACTCCCAGGTACACCTCTGACACTCCCAGTGCACACCTCCGACACTCCAGTGTGCCACTCCCCTGACACTCCCAGGTACACCTCTGACACTCCCAGGTACACCTCTGACACTCCCAGGTACACCTCTGACACCCCAGGTACACCTCTGACCTCCCAGGTACACCTCCGCACTCCCAGGTACACCTCCGACACACCTGGTACACTCTCACACTCCCAGGTACCCTCTGACACTCCCAGGTACACCTCTGACACTTGCGTACACCTCTGACACCTCCCAGGTACACCTCTGACACTCCCAGGTACCTCACTGACACTCCCAGGTACACCCCTGACACCCCAGGTACACCTCTGACACTCCCAGGTACTCCTTGACACTCCCAGGTACACCTCCGACACTCCCAGGCACACCTCTGACACTCCCAGGTACACCCTGACACCTTCCCAGACACCTCCCAGGTACACCTCTGACACTCCCAGGCACACCTCAGACACTCCCAGTTGCACCCCCCTGACACTTCCAGCCACCCTCTGACACTCCCAGGTACACCCCTGACACTCCCAGGTACACCTCTGACACTCCCAGGTACACCTCTGACACTCCCAGGTCCACCTCCGACACTCCCAGGTACCCCGGACACTCCCAGGTACACCTCTGACACTCCCAGGTACACCTCCGGGACACTCCCAGGTACACCTTACACCTCCTGCTCCTCCTGACACTCCCAGGTACACCTGCACACTCCTGCACACCCCCTGACACCCCAGGTACTCCTCTGACACTCCTGGTACACCTCTGACACCCCAGGTACACCTCTGACACTCCCAGGTACACCTCTGACACTCCCAGGTACACCTCTGACACCCCAGGTACACCCTGACACCCTGGTTCTCCCCTGACACTCCCAGGTACACCTCTGACACACTCCCAGGTACACCTCTGACACACCCAGGTACACCTCTGACACTCCCAGGTGTACACCTCGACACCTCTACAGGTACACCTCTCTGACACTCCCAGGTACACCTCGACACCCCAGGTACACCTCAGACACTCCTGTGTACACCTCTGACACTCCCTGGCCACACCTCTGACACTCCTGGTGTACCACTCCCTGCATACCCCAGGTACACCTCTCACACTCCTTACACCCCAGACAACTTGTGTGCCACCTGCAACTCCCAGGTGGCCACCTCAGACACACTCCCGTGTACACCCTCTGACACTCCCAGGTACACCCGCTGACACCCAGGTCCACCTCTGACACCTCAGGTACACACTCTGACACTCCCAGGTACACCTCTGACACTCCCAGGTACACCTCTGACACTCCTGGTGCACACTCCTGACACCTCAGGACACCTCTGACAATTCTGTGTGCTACCTCTCAGACACTCCTGGTGCACCTGTGACACTCCCAGGTACACCTCTGACACCCCAGGCACACCCCTGACACCTGCGGCACACCTCCGACACTCCCAGGTACACCTCTGACACTCCCAGGTACACCCTGACATCTGGTACACCTCCCACACTCCCAGGCACCTCTACACTCCCAGCCCCTGACACCCAGTGTACATTCCTGACACTCCCAGGTACACCTCTGACACTCCCAGGTACACCTCTGACACTCCCAGGTACCTCTGACACTCCCAGGTACACCTCCACACCCCAGGTACACCCCTGACACTCCCAGGTGACACCTTGACACTCCCAGGCCACCTCTGACACTCCCAGGTACTCCCCTGACACCCTGTGTACACCAGACACTCCCAGGATGCCTGACACTCCCAGGTACACCTCTGACACTCCCAGGTACACCTCTGACACCCCAGGTACAACCCAGACACTCCCAGGTACACACCTCTGGACAATCGTGCACTACCTGACACCCCAGGTACACCTCTGGATACCCATTTACACCTCCCATAGTCCAGTACACCTCTGACATCCCAGGTACACCTCCCCGACACTCCCAGGTACACCCTGACACCCCAGGTACACCACTGACACTCCCAGGTACAACCCTCTGACACCTCCCAGGTACACTTCGACACTCTTGGTACCTTTTGACACTCCTGGTACTCTCCTGACACTCCCAGGCACACCTCTGACACTTGGTACACCCAAGTGACACTCCTGTGCCACCTCTGACACTCCCAGGTGCTACCTTCTGACACTCCCAGGTACACCTCCAGACACTCCCAGTGCTACCCCTGACACTCCCAGGTACACCCCTGACACTTCTCAGGCCACCCCCTGTCTGTACACCTCCGACACTCCCAGGTACATCCCTGACACTCCCGTACACCTCCTGACACTCCCAGGTACATCCCTACACTCCCTGGTTCTCCTGACACCCCAGGTACACCCCTCAGACACTCCCAGGCACACCTCTGACACTCCCAGGTCCACCTCTGACACTCCCAGGTACACCTTCTGACACTCCCAGGTACACCTCTGGACACTCCCAGGTACACTCTGACAATTCTGTACACTCTCTGACACTCCCAGGCACACCTCAATCTGTCCCCTGACAATTCTGTGCCACCCTGACACACTGTGCGCCACCTCTGACACCCCAGGCACACCTCTGACACTCCCAGGTGCACACCTCTGACACCCCAGGTACACCTCTGACAATTTCAGGAACACCTCTGACACTCAGGTACACCTCTGACACTCTCAGTACACCTCCTATACCCCAGGTGCCACCTCCGACAATCCCAGGTACACCTCTGACACTCCAGGTACTCTCCTGACACTCCCGGTTCACCTCTGACACTCCCAGGCCACCTCTGACACTCCCCGGGTACACCTCTGACACTCCCAGGCCACCGCTGACACTCCCAGGTACAATCCTGACACTCCCAGGCACACTCCTGACACTCCCAGGCACACCTCTCTGACTCCCAGGTTCACACCTCTGACACTCCCAGGTACAATTCCTGACAATTCCCTGGTACACCTCTGACACTCCCAGGCACACCTCTGACACCCAGGTACACCTCTCACACTCCCAGGTACACCCCTGGACACTCCCAGGCACACCTCTCAGACACTCCCAGGTACACCCCTGACACTCCCAGGTACACCTCTCTGACACTCCCAGGCCACCTCTGACACTCCCAGGTACACCCTCTGACACTCCCAGGTACACCCTCTGACACTCCCAGGTACACCAGACACCTGAGGTACACCTCTGACACTCCCAGTACACCTCTGACACTCCTTGTACAACCCTGACACTCCCAGGTACACCTCTGACACTCCCAGGTACACCTCTGACACTCCTGTGTGGCTACTCTGACACTCCCAGGTACAACTCTCAGACACTCCCAGGTACACCTCTGACACTCCCAAGTACACCTCTGACACTGGTGCACACCTCTGACACTCCCAGGTACACCTCTGACACTCCTGGTGTACACCGCTGACACTCCCAGGTGGCCACTCCTGACACTCCTGTGTACACCTTCGACACTTCCAGGTACACCTACCTCGGACACTCCAGTGTACACCTCTCGACACTCTAGTACACCTCCGACACTCCCAGGTACAACCCCTGACACTCCCATGTACACCTCTGACACTCCCAGGTACACCCTGACACTCCCAGGTACACCTCAGACACTCCCAGGTACACCTCCTGACACTCCCAGGTACACCTCCTGACACTCCCAGGCCACCTCCGACACCCTCAGGTAAACATTCTCACACTCCCAGCACTCTCTGACACTTCCTGTGTACAACTCTGACACTCCCAGGTACACCTGATACTCCTAGGTACACCTTGACACTCCCAGGCAAATCACCTCTGACACTCAGGTACTCCTCTGACACTCCCTCTCAGGTACATTCCTGGACAAGTGCTACCTTGCATACTCCTGGTACACCTTCTGACAATTCTGTACACACCTCAATCACCTCAGGCTCCTCCTGACACTCCTGGGTACACCTCGTGACATTCCTGTACACCTCTGACACCCTAGGTACTCTCTGACACTCCTGATACACCTCTGACACTCCTGTGCACCGCTGACACCCCAGGTACACCTCTGACAATCTCCGCAGGGAATACTTCCCTGGACACTCCCAGGTACACCTCGTGACACCCAAGGTACACCTCTGACACTCCCAGGCCCCTGACACCCTAGGCACACCTCTGGACACTCCCAGGCACACCTGGAGACACTCCCAGGTACACCCCTGGAGACTCCCAGGTACACCTCAGACACTCCCAGGCACACCTCTGACACTCCTAGGTACACTTCCACACTCCCTCAGGCTACCTCCGACACCCCAGGTACACACCCCTTGGCTAACTCTGCGTACACCTTCTGACACTTCCAGGTACACCTCCGACACTCCCAGTACACCCTGACACCCTGCGTACACCCCTGACACTCCCAGGTACACCTCTGGACACTCCCAGGTACACCTCTGACACCCTGTGCGTACACCTCCGACACTCCCAGGACACCCCTGCACACCCTGCAGGCCACCTCACACCCCAGGTACACCCCCGACACCCCAGGTACACCTCTGACACTCCCTGGATACATCCTCCAACACTCCTGCGAACACCTCCCCTGACACCCCTGGTACACCCTGACACTCCCAGGTACACCTCAGACACCCCAGGTACACCTGTGACACTCCCAGGTCCACTGACACTCCCAGGTACACCTCTGAAACTCCCAGGTACACTTCTGACACTCTGGGTGGCACCCCGTGACACTCCTAGGTACACCTCAGACACTCCAAGGCAAAACCTTTGACACTCCCAGGCACACCTCAGCCACTCCCAGGTACACCTCTGACACTCCCAGGTACACCTCAGCTACTCCCAGGTACACCTCTGACAATTCTGCAGGTACACCTCTGACAATTCTGGTGACTACCTGCACACTCCTGCATTACACACCTCTCGACACCCCTGGTGTACCTCTGACACCCCCAGGTACACCCTCTGACACTTCCCAGGTACTCTGTGACACTCCCAGGTACACCTCCGACACCCTGGTACACCTGGATACTCCCAGGTACACCTTTGACACCTAGGTACCACTGACAACCTCCAGGCTACACCTCTGACATTCCTGTGCTACCTCTGACAATTCCCAGGTACACCCTGACACCCTGCACACCTCTTGACACTCCCGCTATCTCTGACACTCCCAGGTACACACCTCTGACTACTTCTGGTGTACACCTCTGACACTCCTGTACCACCGACACTCCCAGGTACACCTCTGACACTCCTGTACTCACTGACACCCCTTCCAAGTACACCTGACACTCCCAGGTCGACACCTCTGACAATTTCAGGTACCTGATACTCCCAGGTACACCTCCGGATATTCCCAGGTACACCCCTGACACTCCCAGGTACACCTCTGACACTCTCAGGTACACCCACTGACACTCCCTGGTACACCTCTGACATTCCTAGGTGTACTCCTTCTGACACTCCCAGGTACACCTCAGACAATCCCAGGACACCCCAGACACCCTGTACCCTCACCCCGATACACCTACTAGGTACACCTCTGACACTCCCACACCTCTGACACCTCGTGTGCCCACCACCCCTGACACCCTCTGCACACCTCTCTGCGTACACCTCCGACACCCCAGGCACAACTCCCTAACACCCAAGGTACACATCTGACACTCCCAGCCCCGTACAACCTACTTACACCTCCACAACCTGCACACCTCTACACCCCAGTTACCCCACTGACACTCCTGGTACACTGACACCCCAGGTACACTCAACACTCCAAGGTAAACCCCAGACACCCAGGAACACCCCAGACACTCCCATGTACACTCACACTCCCCCAAGACACCTCCAACAACTCCCAGGTACACCTCCGACACTCCAATGTACACCTCTGACACTCCCAGGTACACCTCAGACAACTCTGTACACCCCTCAGAAACTCCCAGGACACATCAGACACTCCCAGGTACACCTACCGAGACACCCTGCACCTCTGACACACTAAGAACACCTCCAACACTTCAAGATACACCTGACAGTTCCATCTGGATACCTCAGCCCACCTCTTGTACACTCCAACCAGGATACACCTCTGAAACTCCAGGTACACCTCTGATACTGCCAGGTACACCTTCTGACACTCCCGTGTGCCACCTCTGACACTTGTGTACTCCCAGCTCTCCCTGATAATTCCTCTAAATACCTCCTGTACACCTCAAGACATGCACTAGTACGGCACCTCAGCCACTGCTGCACACCCCTGACACTGCCAGGTACACCTCAGACACACCTGCACACCCTCAGACACTCCCAGGTACACCTCTGACACTCCCAGGTACACCTTGACAATTCCCTGGTACACCTCTGACACCTCCCAGGCCCAGCGCTCAGACACTCCCAGGTGGACACCTTGACACTCCCAGGTACACCTTCAGACATTCCCAGGTACAATTCCTCAGACAATACCCCAGGTACAACCTCCCGACACTTCAGGTATACTCCAATACCTAGTACTTCATTACCTCTGGTACACCTCTGACACTCTGTGCATGTCCCTCCGACACTCCTGGAACATTCTTCACACCCCAGGTACACTACTGACACACTCCGGTACACTCCTGACACAGTACCACCTCTGCACACTCCTGTGTGTATCCCTGACACCCAAGGTACACCTCTGACACTCCCAGGCACACCACTCCTGTACTACCTGAGACACCCCAGGTACACCTCTGACACTCCCGTGCGCCACTCTGCCACTCGACATAATCACCTCCCTGACACCCCAGGTGGCCACCTCCGACACCCCATGCACCCTACTGACACACCCTGGTACACCACCACACCTCCCAGAACACCAAATCTCACACCCCAGGCACACCTCTGACCACCCCAGGACACCTCCTACACCCCCGCACCTCCAGACACTCCCAGGTACACACCCAGACACTCCCAGGCACCTCCGACACTCCCAGCGCAAACCCACTCTGACACTCCACACCTCAGGCACACCTCTGACAATCCCAGGTACTTCCCTGAACACAACTAACACGGTACACCACTGACACTCCCAGGTACACCCTGACACTCCCAGGCCACCTACACTTCCCACAATCCAGATACACCCCAGAACACAACCAGGTACACCCCTGACACTCCCAGGCTACCCTCAGACACCCAAGGTACACCAATGACACTCCCAGGTACACCCTGACATCCCTGTGTACCCGACACCCAGATACACTCTGACACCAGGTACTCTGGACACCCAGGTACACCTCCGACACTCCCAGGTACAATCACCGACACTCCTGTACACCTTCACACTCCCAGGTACACCACTGACACCCAGGTACACCTCTGCCACATTCCCAGATACACCCCTAACACTCCCAGGCCAACACCCCCGACACCCTCCCAGGTACCCCTCTGACAACAGCCACCCCGATACACCTTCTGACCCACAAACTGCAAACCTCCGACACTCCCAGTACAACCTCCATTCCCAGGTACACATCGACACTCCAAGCACTCCGACACTCTTAGTTAACCTCTGACACTCCAGGCACACTCTGACACTCCCAGGTACCCTCATACACTTGTGTACCTGACACTCCAGGCACACCTCTGACACTCCCAAGTACACCTGACACTCCCAGGTACCCCCAAGACAACTCCCTGCACACCCCGACACTCCCAGTACACCCCCTGACACTCCCAGGCACACCTCTGACAATCCCAGGACACCTCAAACACCCCAGGTACACCCAGATACTCCCAGTACACCTCCGACACCCCAAGTACACCTCCGACACCAGTTACACCTTGACACACTCCCTGGTACACCCCATGACACCCCAGGTACACCTCAGACACCCCTGCACACCCAAACACTCCAAGGTACACCCCTTCACACCCTGGTTCTCCAATCACAACTCCCAGGTACACCTCTGACACTCTCAGGTACCTCAGACACTCCCAGGTACAATCACCTCCTCTGACACTCCCAGGTACACCTCCTGACACTCCCAAGACACCTCTCAGACACCCTCCGCCACCTCCGACAACCTCTCAGGTACACCCCTCTGACACCCTACACACTCTGACACCCCAGGCACCCTACTGACACTCCCGCACACCCCCTGCTCCCCAGGTCTCCACCCACACACCCCAGCGTACACCTCAACACTCCAAGGTACACCTCTCACCCCCAACACCCATGACACCCTAGTAATCCCTGTACACTCCCCGATACACCCTCTAACACTCCCAGCTACCCCCGACACTCCCAGGTACACCCTCCTCTCTACTCCAGCTCCCTCCACTGGGCACTCCCAGGTACACCTCGTGACACTCCAAGGCACACCTCTGACACCCCAACCCTCTGCACCTCTGGAACACCCACCACTCCCAGGTCACTCTGACAATTCCTACACAATACCAATCTGTACACTCCCTGGTACACCAAACTCAGACACCCAAGGTACACTCTTGACACACCCAGGCACACCTCTGACACTCCTGTGTACACCCTGAGACAACCCCAGGCCACCTCCTGACAATCCCTGCCACTCCCTGACACTCCTGCACACCCCAGACACTCCCAGGCACACCACAGACACCCAGGTACACCTCAGACACCCCAGGCACACTTCAATACCCAGGCTGCCACCGACACACCAAGGCACAACCCTGGACACCCCATGTACAACCTCCCCGACACTCCCAGGCACACCCCTGACACTCCCAGGTACACCTCTGCTCACTCCTGTACACCTCTGACACTCCCAGGTACAACCCAGACAACTCCCAAGTACACTTTCACACTCCCAGGTACAATCTCTGACACTCCCAGTACCTCTCACACCTCATGCCACACTCCACACTAACAGGTACACCTCTTGACACTCCCAGGTACACACACACTCTGACACTGCCAGGTACACCTCTGACACTGCCAGGTACACTCTGAGACACTGCCAGGCACACCACACTCCTGGTGCACCTCCGGACACTCCAAGGTGCACCTCGGACACTCCCAGGTACATCTCCTGACACTCCCAGGTACACCTCTCCACAATTCCCAGGTACACCCCTGACACCTCCCAGTACTCCTCTGACACTCCCAGGTACACTCTCCGACACTCCCAGGTACACACCTCCGACACTCCCAGGTACACTCCTGACACTCCCAGGTACACCCACGACACTCCTGGTACACCCTGACACTCCCACCACCTCTGACACTCCCAGGTACACCCCTGACACTCCCCAGGTAATCCTCTGACACTCCCAGGCAGCACCCCTGATACTCCCCAGTGCCCCTGACACTCCCAGGTACACTCTCCGGATACTCCCAGGTACACCTCTCCGACACTCCCAGGTACACCTCTGACACTCCCAAGTACCTCTGACAATCCCAGTCCTACCTCTGACACTCCCAGGACACCACTGACACTCCCGGTACACTCCTGACAATCCCAGGTACACCACTGACATTCTGGCACACCTCCGATACTCCCAGGCGTCCGCCCCAGATACCTCCTGACTTGCAATGACACTCCCCAGGTACACCTCTGACACCCGGGTACTCCTGACTACCCTGCACACCCCTGACAATCCCAGGTCACCTCCGACACTCCCAGATACACCCTGACACTCCCAGGTACACCTCTGACACCCAAGTACACCTCTGACACTCCCAAGTATTCCCGCACACACCCCAGGTACACCTAACACCCCAGGCTACCCTCTGACACTCCTGCTACACCTCTAAACACCCAAGGTGCTGACCTCTTTCTCTACCCCGCCCCCAGACAACACCCAGGACACCTCAGAAACTCCCAGGTACACCCTGTGACACTCCCAGGTACACCCCTCAGACACTCCTGTACACACCTCCCAGACACCTGTGCCACCCTCCGACACTCCCAAGTACACCCCACAACCTCCACCGACACCCCAGGCACACCCCTGACACCCAGGTACCCACACACCCTCACCTGACACCCCAGGTACACACCCTCACACACCCCAAGGTACACCTCAGTACACCCTGCACCCACCCCCCTCCCATGACACCCCAGGCACACCTCGTGACAACTCTGTGCCACCCAACAACCCCCGACACTCCCAGGCCACCCTACACACACTCCCTGCACACCCCCACTCCCAGGTACACCCATGACACCTCCAGGTACACCCTGTGACACTCCCCAGGTACACCCCAGACACTCCCAGGTACACCCCAGACACTCCCAGGCACACTCACACTCCCAGGTACCCCCACTCCCAGGTACACCTCTGACACTCCTGGGTATTCCTCTGACACACCCTGGTACACCTCTGACACTCCCAGGCTACCCTCTGACAATTCCTGTACACCTCCAACACCCCAGGCCACCTCTTTCTACTCCCTGGTTCTCCATGACACTCCCAGGTACACCCCTGATACTCCAAGGCATACCTCTGACACTCCCAGGTACACCTCTGACACTCCAGGTACACTCTGACACTCCCAGGTACACCTCTGATACTCCCAGGTACACCCCCAGACACTCCCTGGTACACCTCTGACACCTGGTATACCTCTGACACTCCTTGGCACACCCTGACACTTCCCAGGTACACTCTCAGACACTCAGGTGATACCTCTCTTGACACTCCCAGGTACTCTGCCTCTGATACACCTTCTAACACTCCCAGGTGCACTGCATACCCCAGGTACACCGCTGACACTCCCAGGTACACTTCTGACACTGCCAGGTATACCTCCGACACCCAAGTGCACCTCTGACACTCCCAGGTACACCTCTGACACTCCCAGGCACACCTCTGACACCTCCCAGGCACACCTCTGACACCTCCCAGGTACATCCTCTGGACACTCCGTAAGGTCACTGACACTCCCAAGTACACCTCTGACACTCCCAGGACACCTCAGACACTCCCAGGTACACCTCTGACACTCTGAAAACTTCTACACTCCCAGGCTACCTCCGAAACTCCCAGACACCTCTGCACCTCCCAGGTACACCTCAGCACACTCCCAGGCACCTCAGACACTCCTGCACACCTCTGACACTCCCAGGTGGCCACCTCAGACACCCGGTACACACCTCCGACACACCCATGTACACCCCACACCCTCTGTACACTCTCACACTCCCAAGGTACACCTCCGACACACCTATGCGTACCCTGCTACCTTCACACACGCGTTCCAACACCCCAGGTACACTCTGACACCCCAGGTACACTTCTGACATCTAGCCCACGTGTACACCCCAGACACTGCCATGTACACCCTGTAGACACCGCCAGGCTACCATAGACACTTGTGTACACTCAGACACCCAAGTGCACCTCTCTGACACTTTGTGCACATTCTGACACTTCAGGTACCTTCATTAACTCCTGTGTACAACTCCTAGCACCAACTTGGACACTCCTGTACAACCCCTGACACCCAGGTACACCCCTCTGACACTCCAAGTACACCTTGACACTCTAGGTACTCCACCACCGACACTCCAGGTACAACTCCGACACTCCCAGTAAAACCCCCGACACCCTAGTTAACACCCCTGACACTCCCGGTACACCCCTGACAACTTCTGACACCCACCCCCCCAGCAATTCCTCTGACACTCCTGTGCAAACTCTCCGACACCCCAGGTACACCTGCACTCCCTTACACCTCTGACACTCCTGCACACACCTTTCTCACCATCACAAGTACCCTCTGACACCCCAGGTACCCTCTCGACACTCCCATGTAAACTCTGACACTCCCAGACAACCTCCGACACCCATGTGGCACCTCCGGACACCTGCAGGTACACAAATGACACCCCTGTATACCTCGACACCTCACCTGGACACACCTGACAATCCCAAATACCTCTCACACTCCCAGTACACCTCCGACACTCCCAGGTACAACTCAGACACTCCCAGGAAACCCCATACCCGTACACCCGATACCCAGGTACACCACCCCAGACACTCCACATTACTTACACACCCCTGGTACACCCACAATGTACACCCCAGACACCCCAGGTACACCTCCAACACCCCGGTACACCTCAGACACTCCAAGGTACACCTTGACACTCCCAAGTACACCCCTGACACTCCTGGGTGCTAATCCCCTGACACTCAGGCAGTCTCACACCCCAAGTACACCTCCACTGACACTCAGGCACACCTCCACTCCCACACCTGACACTCCCACCACAACACCCCACCACCTCTGTACACTCCCAGCCACCGACACCCCAGATACACCACACACCATGTAAACTCTCCTGACACCTCCCAGGACACCTCTGACACTCCCAGGTACACTCTCGATACTCCTGTACCTCCGACACTCCTTGTACACCTGCACACTCCAGATACACCTCCAACACCCTGCGTACACTTCCAACACCCAATGCACACCTCAGACACCAAAACACTACACCCCTGGACACCCCCAGGTACACCCTGACACCCAGGCACACCTTGCACACCCGCACCCCGACACCCAGCGCAACCACCGACACACTCCCATTGTACACTCTCACTCCTGCACACTCCGACACTCCCAGATACCTGACACTCCAGCTAATACTACCTTGACACTCCCAGGTACAATTTCTACACTCCCAGGTACCCACTCCCGACACTTGTGTACACTCCCTTACACCCCTGTGTACACCTCTGGACACTCCTATGTACAACCTCAGACACTCCCAGGCACCTCCCTCACACCTCCAAGGCACCCACTGACACCCCAGGTACACCCTGACACCCCTACCCACTAACACCCAAGTGCACAAACCAGACACCCAGGTAATTACATCCCAGACACCCAGGCACATTTCTTGACACTCCAAGTAACACCTCCGACACTCCCAGGTACACTTGACACCCAAGGTACACTTTTCAATTACTCCCAAGGTACATTCTGACACCTCCCAGGCACAATTCTCCGACACTTGGTGCACACCTCACACTCCTGCGACACCCCTAGACACTCCCGCAGGTACACCCCCGACACCTGCACTGTACACCCCGCACCACTCCCAGGCACACTCCTACACTCCGCAGGCTACCTCCTCCGACACTCCCAGGTACACCTCTGACACACTCCCAGGCACCTCTGACACTCCCAGGTACACCCCTGACACTCCCAGGTACAACCCTGACACTCCCAGGAACACTGACACCTAGGTACACCCCTGACACTTTAGGTACACCACTGACACTCCAGGTACACCCCAACACTCCCAGGTACACCCAGACACTCCCAGGTACACCTCACACCCCCAAGAACACCTCTGACACCCAGGCACACCTCCGACACTACCACCACACCTCCGACACACCCAAGTACACTTCTACACCCTGGTACACCCCCTACACTCCCAGGTACAGCCATCAGACACTCCCCAGGTACACCCCTGACACACCCAGGTACACCTCCTCACACAGGACACCCCTCACACTGCAAACACCCTTCATCTGACACTCCCAGGACACCTCAGACACTCCCAGGACACACCCGTGACACTCCCAGGTACACTCCTTACACTACCTGTACCCACTCTGACACTCCTAAGTCCACCCTGACACTCCAGGCACACCTCTGACACTCCAGGCCACCTCTGACACCTCCCAGGTACACTGCAACACTCCCAGGTACACCTCCCTGACACTCCCAAGTACACATCCGACACTCCCAGAGCCACCTCCGACAATTCTGCCACTACCTCCGACACTCCCAGGTACACTTCTCACACTCCTGGTACACCTCCTGACACTGCATGTACAACTCCTGACACTCCTGGTAAACCCCTGACACCCCAGGTACACCTCCGACACCCACAGATACACCTCTGACAACCCCAGGCATTCACCTGACACTCCCATGCCTACCAACCTCTGACACCCAAATCCCATGCACACCACCGACACTCCCAGACACCCTGACACCCAGTTGCTCCTCTGACACTCCCAGGTACACCTCTTACACTCCCAGGCACACCTCACACACTCCCGGCACACCTCTGACACTCCCAGGATACCTCACACCACCCATGACACCCCTAACACTCCCAGGACACACCTCTGACACTCCTTGCACAATACCCTATACACTCCCTGTCCACCCACTGACATCCCAGGTACACCCCTCAGACACTCCCGTGTACACCTCACACTCCCAGATACACACCTCTCACACTCCCAGGAACTCCTCTGACACTCCAAGGTACTCTCTGACACTCCCAGGCCACCACAGACACTCCCAGGTACACCCCGACAACCCTGCGTACACCCTAGACACCTCCCAGACACACACCTCTGACACTCCCAGGTACACTGACACTCCCAGGTAAAACCTCTTACACTCCATGTACACCTCCGACACCCCAGGTACACAATTTCCAACACTCCCAGGTACACTGCTGACACTCCCAGGTACACCCCAGACATCCCAGGTACTCTCCACACCCCAGGTACACCTCCGACACCCCCAGGCACACCACTGACACCCCGGTACAACCTCTGACACTCCCAGGTACACACCCAACACTCCCAGATACACCCTCTGACACTCCCAGTACCAACTGACCCCAGGAACATTCCCGACACTCCCCAGCTACACCCCGTGACACACTCCCAGGAACACCTCTGACACTCCCAGGTACACCTCAGACACCCCCAGGTACACCTCTCACACCCCCAGTACACCTCTCACACCCCAGGAACACCTCTGACACCCAGGTACACCTCGACACTTCAGGCACACCCTGAAACTCCCATGTACACCCACTGACACTCCCAGGTACAAACCCCAGACACTCCCAGGCACAACCTCTGACACTCCCAGTACAACTCTGACACTTCCAGGTAAACCCCTGACACCTATGTGGCCACCTCAGACACTCCCAAGTACACCCCAGACACCCCAGGTACTCTCGACACTCCTGCACACCCTGACAACCCAGGTACTACCTCCGACACACAGCCTACACCTCTCACTGACATTCCTGGCACACCCCGACACCTTGCGTACACATCCAAACACTCCTGCATACACCTCTGACACTCCTGTCCCACCACTGACACTCCCAGGCACAACTCCCTGACACTCCCAGGCCACACCTCTGACACACTCCCAGGCACACCCTTGACACCCAGGTACCCCTGTCACACCCAAGATACACTCAATACTCCAAAAATGCTGCAACCTGTGATATTACATCGCTGACAATCCCATGTACACCTCCATGACCAAACCTCGCACACTTCTACACCCCATGGCTGTTCTCATTCTCCCAGGAAACTCCCCAGACACCTCCAAGGCACACCTCTGACACTCCCATGTACACCCAACCAACCCCTCCGGGATACTCCTGTAGTACACAACTCTGACACTCCCAGGCACAACTCCTACACCCTGGTACACCTCCGACACCCCAGGTACACCTCTGACACCCTGGTACCTCTGACACTTGCAGGCTACCTCTGTCACACCCAGGTACACCTCCACACCCCAGGCACAACACCCCCTGACACCCCAGGTACACTCCTGTCACTCCCAGGTACACCCTGACACTCCCAGGCCACCCCAGACACCCTCTCCCAGGTGCACTCCTCACACCCCAGGTACACACCCTGACACTCCCAGGTACACCTCTGACACTCCCAGATACACGGCAACCTCCTGACACACCCAGGTACACCTCTGACACTTGCGTACACCTCTGACACTGCCAGGTAAACCCTCTGACACTCCCAGGCACCCTCAGACACCCCCAGGTACACCTCCGACACTCCCAGCTACCTCCGACACCCCAGGCACACCTCTACACCCCCAGGCACACCTCCTGGACACTCCCAGGTACACCTCTGGAAACTCCCAGGTACACACTCTGACACCCCCAGGTACACCTCTGACACTCCCAGGTACACCCTGGACACCCCAAGCAACCCACTGACACCCCGGTACACCCCTGACCATCCCAGGTACTCACTGACACTCCCAAGTACACCTGCACAATTCTGCTGACACACCTCCTGGTACACCTCTCGGCCACCTCGCAAGCACACCTTGACACACCTGCACCTCAGACACTTCCAGGTACACTGCTGACACTCCCAGGTACACCTCTCTGACACTCCCAGGCTACCTCCGACACTCCCAGGTACACCTCCGACACTCCCAGCACCCTCCTGACACCCCTGGTACACTTTCTGACACTCCCAGGTACACTTCCGACACTCCCAGGTACAAACCTCTGACACTCCCAGGCCACCTCTGACACTCCCAGGTACAATCCTCTGACATTCCCAGGCACACCTGGACACTCCCAGGTACCCTCTGACACTCCCGGTACACCCCTGATACCCTAGGGACCCACTGACACTCCCATGTACACCCCAGACACTCCCAGGCCACCTGCATACTCCTGATGCACACTTCTCTCACACTCGCAAGTACACCACTCCGACACTCCCAGGTACACCTCTCTGACACTCCCAGGTACAATCCTCTGACACTCCCAGGTACACCTCTGGACTCTCCCCAGGAACACCTCTGAAACTCCCAGGACTCCTGACACTCCCAGGTACCCACCGACATTCCCTGGTACACCTCTCTGACACCCCAGGAACACGTCCAACACCCTCATGGGCAACCACTGAAACTCCCAGGCACATCTCTTGAACACTCCCAGGCATACCTCTGACACTCCTGTGCAATTCTCCTACACCTGCAGCCATGTACACACTCCTGCATTCACTCTGTGACACCTCCCAGGTACACACTCTGACACTCCTAGGTACTCCTCTGCTCCCTGGGAAACACCTCTAACACTCCCAGGCCACCCGGACACTCCCAGGTACACCCCTGACACCGCCAGGTACACCCCCAGCCAACACTGCCAGGCACACCTCTAGACACTCGGCCACGTACACGTCAGACACACTCCCAGGTACACCCAGACACTCCTAGGTACTCCTCTGTCACAACCCGGATACACCTATAACACACCCCAGTTACACCCTCTGACACTCCCTGCAGCACCCCTGACACTCCCTGGTACACCTCTGACAATCCCAGGTACACCTCTGATTCTCCCAGTTAGACCTCTGACAATTTGCGGTAACTGATACTCCTTGCAGGCCACCTCAGATTCCTGTGCCCTCTGACACTCCCAGGTACTCCTGTGACACCTTGGGTTCACTCCTCAAGCACTCCTGCTGCCTCTTGACATGCTCCTGGTGTACTCTCCGATATTCCCAGGTGTACACCTCCGATATTCCCAGGCACATCTCCGGATACCCTGCGGTACGCCGCCCTGAGACTCCTGGTGTGTACCTCTCCAATGACACTCCCTGGTATACCTCTGACATTCCTGGTGTACCTCTGACACTCCCAGGTACACACCTCCGGACAATCCCAGGTACACCTCTCACACCCTGTGTGTCCGCCTGACAATTCTGTGTACAACCTGACACTCCCAGGTAAACTCTCCGATACTCCTAGGTACACCCCTCTCTGACACACCTTGCACCTCTGACACTCCTGTGACATTCCCTGCCAAGCACCCTGGTACACCTCTGACACTCCCAGGTACACCCTGTGACACTCCCTGGTACACCTCTAACACCTCCAAAGGCCTCAGACACCTAAGGTGTACTTTTGACAATTTCCTGGGTGTACTTTCTATTACTCTTGTAAGTACAATACTCTCTGGACACTTTGTAGGTATACTTTACACTTCCTAAGTATACTTTTGGATACTTCCTTGGTGTACACTTCTCTGCATACTTCCTTGCAAAGCAAGGCCTCTGACATACTTCCTTGTGTACATTTTGCTAATTTTGTGTATACTTTCATTACCTTTGGTGTGCTACTCTGTGCATACTTGTGTGCTGCCTTGCCAGAGCACTCTTGGTGTGGCTACTCTCTCTGATAGCTTCCCGGCAGGCCACCTGTGACACTTCCTGTGCAGTTACCTCCTTGATACTCCTGTGGGCTACTCTCCGACACCCCGGTGCACACCCGTGACACCCTGATACACGTGCCCACTCTTGTAGGTGTACTGCTGATATTTCCTAGGTAAGGCTACTGCTGATACTGTAAGGTACAATTTTGCATACTGCTAGGTACAATTTTGTGACACTTCCTTGTGTACAATTTTGCATACTCTTAAGTGTGTACTTTTTCGATACTCCTAAGTGTACCTTCTGATAATTTGGTGTACATTTCACACTCCTAAGTACAATTTCTTGACACTCCTAGGCTACCTCCGACACTCCCAGCACCTCCGACACTTCCAGGTACACTTACAATCCCAGGCTACACCCGACACTCCCAGGTACACTCTGGACACCCTGCACACCTCTACACCTCCCAGGCACACCTCTGTCACTCCCAGTACCCACCTGACACTCCCAGGTACCCACCCCTGACACTCCCTGTACACACCCCTGACACTCCTAGGTACCCACCGACAATTCCCAGGTACAAACCAGACACTCCCAGGCATATCCCAGACACTCCCAGTACACACTTCACACTCGCAAGTACAACTCCGACACTCCCAGGTACACCACTCCTGACACCCAATGCGCACTTTCGACACTCCCAAGTGCACCCCCTCTGACAACTCCCAGCACACCTCCGACACCCAGCAGTACACTTCACAATCCCGCACACCTCCTGACACTCCCAGGCAAACCTCCGACCGTCCTAAAGCTACACCTCCGACACCCTTTGCTAATTTCTACACTCCCAGGACACCTCCGACACCTCCCAGGTACACCTCTGACACACTCCCCAGGTACACCTCTGACACTCCCAGGTACACCTCTGTCACTCCCATGTACACCCCGACAACCCAGCAACTCCACTGACACTCCCTGTACACCCACACTCCTAGGTACCCACTGACACCAGGTACACCCCCAGACACCCCCAGTACATCCTGCAAACTCCCAGGTACACTCTCACACTCCCAAGAACACTCTTGACACCCCTGGTGTACAACCTCCTGACACTCCCAGCTGCCACCTCCGACACTCCCAGGTGCACCTCTACACTCCCAGTACACCTCCGACAATCCCAGGTACACATCTGGACAATTCCCAGTACACCTCTGACAAATACCCAGGACACTCCTCGGTCACCACAGGTACAACCCTGACACTGCCAGAACAAACCTCAAGCACTGCTAGGTACACCTCAGACACTGCCAGGTACACCTCAAGCAACACTCCCATGTACACCTCAGACACCCAATTGCAATGTGCACCTATGACACTCCTGCAATTCTCATTACACTCCTAGCACATACCTCTGACACTCCTGTGTACACCAAACACACTCCCAGGCCACTGCACACTCCCAGGTACACCTCCTGACACTCCCAAGTACACCACTTGACAACTCCAAGGTACACCTCCAGACACCCCAGGTTCACCTCCGACACCCCAGCACACCTCACCCTGTACACCCCGACCACTCCCAGGTACAACTCCGACACCCCAGGTAAACCCCGATACCCTAGGTACACCCTCTGACAATCCCAGCTACACCCCGACACCCTAAGTATTCCCTCCTCGACACCCCTGCTCCATCTCTTACACCCTGGTGCACACCTCAGCACACTCCCCTGGCACACCTCTGACAACTCCCAGGCACACCCTCTGACACCCCAGGCATTCCCCTCTGACACCTCCCCGCACACTCCCACACCCTTGCGGCACACCCCACACAACCCCGGCACACCCCCTGACACCCCCAAGCCCTCTCACCCCCGGGACCTCCCGCAACACTCCTGGTACACCTGACACTCCCAGGACACCCCTGTAGACACTCCCATGTACACCTCTTACACTCCCAGTACACCCCAGACACTCCTGGGTACACTCTCACACTCCCATACACCTCTCACACTCCCAGGAACTCCGCACACTCATGCAGACTTTCTACACTCTTGGTGTACACCTCAGGCACCCCTGCATGCCACCCCTTGACACTCCCAGGCTACCTAGACACTCCTAGGCACACCTCTTGACACTTCCAGGTACACCGCTGACACTGCCAGGTAAACCTCTGACACTCCATGTACACCTCCGACACCCAGTACACTTCCGGACACTCCCAGGTACTTCTGCTGACACTCCCTGGTAAACCCCTGGATAGTCTCAGGTACTCCTTCCGACACTCCCAGGTACACCATGACACTCCTGAGGTTTCCACTGACATTTCCTGGTACACCTCTGACACTCCCAGGTACACACAGCCAATTCTGTGATACCTCTGACACTCCCAGGTACACCTGTGACACCTCCCAGGTACATCTCAGATACTCCAGGTACACCCCTGCACACCCCAGGCCACCTCTGACACCCTGCACACCCCTGTGACAACCCTGCCACCTCTACACTCCCAGGTACACTTCTCACACTCCCAGAACTCCTGGTGACACTCCATGGTACTTTCTCTGACAATCCTCAGAGGACACCCCTGCGTGCACTCCCAGGTGGCCACCCCTCTGACACTCCCAGGTGCCACCTTAGACACTCCCAGGCACACCTCTGACACTCCCAGGTACACCTCTGACACTGCCAGTAAAACTCTCTACACTCCATGTACACCTCCGGATACCCCAGTGTACACTTACACTCCCAAGAACACCTCTGGACACCCTGTGCTACCTCCGACACTCCTGCAGCCACCTCCGGACACTCCCAGGTACACTTACACCCCAGGCACACCTCCGGGACACCCCAGGTACACATCTGACACTCCCGGGCAACCTCATACACCCAGGACACCTCGGTCACCACAGGTACACTCTGACACTGCCAGGGAACACCTCAGCCACTGCCAGGTGTACACCCCTGTGACACCGCCAGGTACACCTCAGACACCCCAGGTACACTCCTTGTGACACCCAAGGTACCCCATCACTCTGACACTCCCAGGCACACCTCCTCTGACACTGCCAGGTACACCTCTGACACTCCCTGTGTACACTTGCGACAATCCTGTATGCCACTCTGACACTCCTGCATACCTCCTGACACTCCTGCAGGCTACCTCCGACACCCCAGGTACACCTCCGACACTCCCAGGCACACTTCTCACACCCTGGTACACCTCCGACACCCCAGTACAACTCTGACACTCCGTGTGCAAACCTCCGACACTCCCAGGGTACACTCCTGACACCCAGTGCCACACCTCTGACACCCAGGTATTCCTCTGACACCCCTGGTTCACCTCCTGACACCCCAGGTACACCTCTGACACTCCCCTGCACACCTCTGACACTCCCAGGTGCCACCTCTGACACCCTGTGTATACCTCTGACACTCCTGGCACCCTGGACACCCAGGCCACCTCAGACACTCCCCAGGCCACCTCTGACACCCCATGCTAGCCTTTCCTACTCCAGACCCCTGACACTCCTAGGTGCTACCTGACACCTCCCCAGGCCCTCGTGACACTCCCAGGTACACCTCTGACACTCCAGTGTGCCACCCTCTGACACTCCCAGGTACACCTTCACACTCCCAGGTGGACACCTCACACTCCCAGGAACTCCTGTGACACTCCATGGTACTCTGACACCCAGGTACACCTCTGGCACTCCCAGGCCACTTCTGTGACACTCCCAGGTACACCTTGTGACACTCCCAGGCACACCTCTGACAACTCCCAGGCACATCGCTGACACTGCCAGGTAAACCTCTGGACACTCATGTACATCTCCGACAATCATAGCAGGTACACCTCCGGACACTCCCAGATACTTCTGCTGACACTCCTATACACCCCTGGACAGTCTCTGTACTGACACTCCCAGGCCACCTCCGACACCCCAGGTTCCCTCCACTGACATTCCCTGTACACCTCTGACACTCCTCATGTGGACACAGCCAACACTCCTAGATACAATTCCCTGACTCCCAGTACACCTGCACACCCCAGTACACCTCCGATACCCCAGGTGTGCCACCTCTCAGACAACTCCCAGGTACACCTCTGGCCACTCCCAGGTACACCTCTTGCACACTCCTGAGTACACCTCTCCACACTCCCAGGTACACCTCTCACACTCCCAGGAACTCCTCTGACACCCATGGTACTTCTCGACAATGCACCTTGTACACCCAGGTACAATTCTCAGACACCCAGGTACAATTCCTAGACACTCCCAGGCACACCTCTGACACCCCAGGTACACCGCTGACACCTCCGCCAGGTACTCTCTGACACTTATGTACACCTCAGACACCCCAGGCTACCACTCCCAGTACTCGCTGACACTCCCGGTACACCCCTGACAGTCCAGTACTCCTCCGACACCCTGCAGGTACACCTCTGACACTTGTGTTTCACTCCACTGACATTTCCTGGTACACCTCTGACACTCCTGGTACACAGCCAACACTCCCAGATACACCCTGACACTCCCAGGTACACCCGTGACACTCCCAGTACACATCTCCTGATACCCCAGGTACACACCTCTGACACTACCAGGTACACCTCTGACACTCTTAGGTTACTTCATGTCACCCTGATACACCTCTAATACTCCCAGGTGCACCACGGATACCCCAGGTACACCGCCACACTGCCAGGTACACTCAGACACCTCCAAGGTGCACCTCTGACACTCCCAAGTGCACCTCTGACACTCCAGCAATACCTTCGACACTCCCAGGTACACCTGAGACACTCCCAGGTACACCTCTGACACCTGAGTGTACACCCTGACACCCCAAGTACTCTCCGACACTCCCAGGCACAAAGCTCTGACACTCCCAGGCAGCCACCTCTAAGCACTCCCAGGTCCACCCGACACCCCAGGTACACCTCTGACACTCCCAGGTACACTCCCTGACACTCCCAGTGGCCACCTCTGACACTCCCAGACCACCTCTGACACTCCTGGTACACCACTGACACTCCAAGGCCACCTCTGTCACCTGTGCACACCTCTGACATTCCTGCAGGTACACCCAGACACTCCCAGGTGCACACCTCTCACACTCCCAGGCACACCTCTGACACTCCTAGGTACACTCTGTCACCTCCAGATATACGGCTAATACTCCCGCAGGTACACCGCCGAGACACTCAGGTAGGGCCACCCTGACACTGCCAGGTAAATCTGTGACACTGCCAGGCCACTTGCATACTCCTGCCAGGTGTACACCTCCGGACACTCCTGTAGCTACCCTCAGACACTCCCAGGCCATTCTACACGCCTCTGTACACCTCCGACACTCCTGTGTACACCCCTGACACTCCCAGGCCACCCCTAACACTCCCAGGTACACCTCTGACACCCTGAGTGCCACCTCCTGACAACTCCCAGAACCCACAACACCCCTGGCACACCCTGACCATCCTGGGTACCCACCTCCCGACACCCTGTACACCCTGCAGACACCCTGCAGGCACATCCCAGACACTCCTAGTGCGTACACCTCACACTCGCAAGGTGCACCCTTCTGACACCCCAAGTACACCTCTGACACTCCCAGGCACACCGCTGACACTCCCAGGTACACCTCTGACACTCCCATGCACACTCCTGACACCCCAGGTACACCTCCCGACACCTCCCAGCTACACCTCCGACACTCCCAGGTATACCTTACACTCCCAGGTACACCTCTGACACCCCAGGCAGCCACCCCCTGACACTCCCAGGTACACCTCCACACTCCCAGGCACACCCTGTCATTCCCAGGCCACCCCGACACCCCAGGTACTCCACTGACACTCTGCGCTACCACCCTGACACTCCTAGGTACCTACTGACACCCCAGGCCACCTCTGCATACACTCAACCCATACCACGCACTCTCACACTGCAAGTACACCTCAGACACCCCAGGCACACCTCTGACACTCCCAACACCCCTGACACCCCTGCACACCTCTGACCCTCCCCAGGAACACCTCTGAAACTCCCAGGACCCTCTGACACCCCAGGTACCCACCGACACCTCGTACACCTCGACACACTCCCCAAACACTCCAACACCCCAAACACCTCTGAAACTCCCAGGTACAATCCTTCAACACCCCAGATACAACCTCCGACACCCCAGGTACAACCCTGACACCCCAGAAACACACCTCCAACACTCCTGCACCCCAGACACCCCAGGCCATCTCTGACACCCAGGCACTCCTCTGACACCCCTGGACACACCTCTAACACCCCATGCACACCCCAGACACCCCTGGCAAAACCCTGACACTCCAAGCACACTTCACCACCTAGGTACACTCAGACACCTACGTACACCCCAGACAATCTGTGCACACTCTGACACCCCTAGGCACTCCCCAATCAACTCTGATACAATTTACAACACACCTGTGCACAGCTTACACCCCCAGGCACCGCTGACACTGCCAGGTACAACCTCAGACACACCCACAGGTATACCTCAGACACCCAAGCACACCTCTGACACTCCCAACGCACCTCTGACACTCCCAGGCACACCTTGACACTCCCAGGTACACCCTGAGACACCCCAGAGTACACCTCTGACAATCCTGTGTACAACCCCTGACACCCCCCAAGTACACCCCTGACACCCCAGGCACACCTCCGACACCCCAGGACACCTCCGACTCCCTCCAGTCACACCTCTACACTCCCAGGTCCACCTCCAACAATCCCAAGTACAACTCTGACACTCCTGGTCACCTCCCACACTCCAAGGCACCTCTGTCACCCCAGGCACACCTCTGACACCCCCAAGTACACCCCAGACACCCTTGCACACCACTCTCACCCCAGGCACACTCTGACACAAAGCACCCAGGACACTCCCATCTGCCACCCCAGCACCCCACACACTCCCCAGGCCACCGCTGACAACCCCAGGCACACAGCTGACACTGCCAGGCAACACCCCAGACACGCCAGGCACACCCAGACACCGCCAGGCACACCTCAGACACTCCCAGGTACACCCCCAGTCACCCAAGAAAACCCACACCACACACCCACACCCACACACACCCAACCCCAGCACCCTTGAGACTCCCGAGGTACCCACTGACACTCCTGAACTACCCCTGACATTCCCAGCTACAACTCTGACACTCCCAGCCACACCCATGACACCACCCCCTGGCACCTCTACCACCCAAGTACACCTCTGATACCCCCAGCCAGACCTCTGACACTCCCAGGTAAACCTCCAAACTCCCAGGTACAATCTCACTCCCAGGTCACCACACTCTCGGACTTCAGACAAGGACTCCACTTTCTAGATACAATTCTCTGATAATTCTGGTGACTCCTGATATTCATGTGCACCTCCCAATATTCCCAGGCACACTTCCAATAATTCTGACAACCCTTGAGACTCCCAGGTACTTCAATGACAATTCCGGTAACCCTCTGACATTCCTAGGTACTCTCTGACACGGTACACCTCTGATAAACCCAGCACACCTCTGACACCTCCCAGGTCCGCCTCCGACACCTCCTAGGACAACCTGACACTCCAGGCAAACCTCCGATACCCTAGGCACACCTCTGACACCCCAGGCCACCTCTGACACCCCAGGTTACACACCCAGGCACACCCTGACACCCTCAGTACACCTCCTGACACTCCCTGCACACCCAACACTCCCAGGCACACCTCTTCACTCCCTGGTTCTCATGACACTCCAGGCACACCTCAGACACCCCAGGCCACCCCAGACACCCCAGGCACACTCTGACACCCCAGGCACACCCCAGACACCCCAGGCCACCTCTCACACCTGCACACCTCTCACCCCAGGCACTCCTGTGACACCCCTGGCACTTCTCTCTGGACACCCCAGGCCCCCAGACACCCCAGGCCACCTCCAGACACTCCCAGGCCACCTCTGACACCCTGGTGCCAACGCTGTCACCGCCAGGCACACCCTGACACCCATTTACACCTCCGACACCCTGCAGGTACACCCCTGACACCTCCCAGGTACTCCACCTGACACCCCTGGTGCACCCTGACACCCCAGGTACCCACTGACACCCCAGGCAAACCCTGCACACCCCAGGCACACCCCAGACACTCCCAGGTACACTTCTGCACTGCAAGCTACCTCCCACACTCCAGGTACACCTCTGACACTCCCAGGCACACCTCTGACACCAGGTACACCTCTGAAACCCCCAGCACACCTCTGACACTCCCAGGCACTCCACTGACATTCCCTGGCACACCTCTGACACCCCAAGAACAGTCGCCCCACATCCTGACAGTCTCCCAAGGCTCCCATACATTCCACACTCCCAGGTACACCTCTGACCCCAGATACACCTCTGAAACTCCCAGGTACACCTCCGATACTGCCAGGTGCAAACTTCTGACACCCTAGGTACCTCTATCACTCCCGATTAACCTCTAACACTCCCCAGGTGCACTGCTGACACTCCCAGGTACACGCTGACACTGCCAGGCACCAGACACTGCCAGGCATACCAGACACCGTTGCGCACCTCTGACACTCCCAAGCACCTCTGACACCCCGGCACACCTCTGACACTCCAGGCACACCCTACACTCCCAGGCCACCTCTGACACCCCAGGCACACCCTGACACTCCCGGCACACCCTGACACCCCCAGGCACACCTCCTGACACTAGGCACACCCCACACCCAGGCACACCGCTGACACCCAGGCACACCTCTGACACTCCCAAGCACACCCCTGACACCCCAGGCACACCTCCACACCCCAGGCACACCTTTTCACCCTTGGTTCCCTCCCCTGACACCCCCAGGCACACCTCAGACCCCAGGCACACCTCTGACACCCTAGGTACCTCTGTCACTCCCCTGATACACCTCTAACACTCCCAGGTTCACTGCTGACACTGCCAGGCACGCCTGGCCACTGCCAGGTCACACTCAGGACACCGCCAGGCACACCCCAGACACCCCAGGCACCCCAGACACTCCAAGGTGCACCTCTGACACTCCCAAGTGCACCTTGACACTCCAGGCACACCTCTGACACCCCCAGGCACACCTCAGACACTCCCAGGCACACCGCTGACACTCCCCAGGCACACCTCTGACACTCCCAGGCACACACCCCTGACCTCCCAGGTTCACACCTTGAAACTCCCAGGACACCTCTGACACCTTGCACTCCACTGACATTCCCTGGCACACCTCTGTCACCCCACGCACACCTCCGAAACTCCCAGGCACAACTCTCACAGTCCCAGGCACACTCTGACACTCCCCAGGCACAACCCACATCCCAGGAAACCTCCGATACCCTATGACACCTGACACCCCAGGCACACCTCTGACACCCCAGGTATTCCTCTGACACCCCTGGTACATCTCTGACACCCCAGGCACACCCCAGACACTCCCTGCACACCCTCTGACACTCCCCAAGCACACCTCTTCACCCTTGGTTCTCCCCTGACACTCCCCAGGCACACCTCAGACATCCCCAGGCACACCCTGACACCCTAGGTACTCCTCATCACCCCCTGATACACCTCTAACACTCCAGTGCAACTGCTGACACTCCCAGGTACACTGCGACACTGCCAGGCACACCTCAGACACTGCCAGGTATACTAGACACCAGTGCACCTCTGACACCGCAGCCTCTGACACTCCCAGGCACACCTCTGACACTCCCCAGGTCACACCTGAGACACCCCAGGTACACCTCTGACACCCCAGGCACAATCTCTGACACTCCCAAGCACACCTCTGACACTCCCAGGCACACCTCCGACACCCCAGGTACACCTCCACACTCCCCAGCCACATTCTTACACCCCAGGTCCACCTGACACCAGGCACACCTCTGACACTCCCCAGGCACACCCCCACACCCAGGCACACCCTGTCACCCCAGGCACACCCCTGACATTCCCCAGGCACACCCCAGACACTCCCCAGGCACACTTCACACTCCCAGGCACACCTCTGACACTCAGGTACTCCTCCTGTCACCCCTGACACACGTCCAACACTCCCCAGGCACACCGCTGACACCCCAGGCACTGCTGACACTGCCAGGCACACCAGACACTGCCAGGTACACCCCAGACACACAGGCACACCTCAGACACTCCCCAGGCACACCTCATGACTCCACAGCACCTTGAGACTCTGAGGCACTCCACTGACACTCCTGCCACACCTCTGACTTTCCAGTTACACCTCTGACACTCCCAGCCACACCCCTGACACACCCTGGCACACCTCTGACACTCCCAGGCACACCCCTGATACCCCCAGCCAGACCTCTGACACCTGCAAACCTCCACCTCCCCAGGCACACCTCTGACACCCCAGTTACACCCTCACACCCCAGGTCCACCTCCGACACTCCCAGGCACACCTCTGACACTCCCCAGGCACACTTCTGACACTCCCTAGGCACACCTCTGTCACCCCAGGCACACCTCTGACACTCCCAAGCACACCCTGACACTCTGCACACCCCTGTCACCCCACACCTCTGACATCCCAGCACACCCCAGACACTCTGCGCACACTCTCACACTCAGGTGCACACCCCTGACACCTGCAGGCACTCTGTCACCCCCTGATACACGTCAACACTCCCAGGCACACTGCTGACACGGCACACCGCTGACACCTCCAAGGCACACTGCTGACACTCCCCAGGCACACCGCTGACACTGCCAGGCACACCAGACACTGCCAGGCACACCTCAGACACTGCCAGGCACACCCCTCAGACACCCCAGGCACAGCCTCAGTCACCCAAGGCAGCACCTTGAGACTCCTGAGGCACCCACTGACACCCTGGCACACCTCCTGACATCCCCCACACCTCTACACTCCCCAGTTACACCTGTGACACTCCCCTGGCACACCTTGACACTTGCATACCCTGATACTCCAGTGTAGACCTCTGACACTCTGGTGCAACCTCCACCTCCCAGGCACACCTCTGACACTAGGTACCCTCTGACACTCTTGGTTCACCTCTGAGACTCCCAGGCACACCTCTGACACTTCTGCACCTCCGATATTCCCAGGCACACCTCCGATATTCCCAGGCACACCTCCGATACTCCCAGGTACACCTTGAGACTCCCAGGTACTCTCAATGACACTCCCTGGAATACCTCTGACATTCCCAGGCACTCCTCTGACACTCCAGGTACACCTCTGATAATCCCAGGCACACCCTCTGACACTCCCAGGTCCACCTCGACACTCCCAGGCACAACCTGACACTCCCCAGGTAAACGTCCGATACTCCCTAGGTACACCTCTGACATCCCCAGGTACACCTCTGACACCCTAGGCACACCTCAGACACCCCTGGCACACCCCACACCCCAGGCACACCTCTTTCTCACCCCTGGTTCTGCCATGACCTCCCAGGCACACCCCAGACACCCAGGCACACCCCAGACACCCCACACCCCTGACACCCCAGGCACACCCCAGACACCCCAGGCACACCTCTCACACCCAAGGCACACCTCTCACACTCCCAGGCACTCCTCTGACACTCCCCTGGTACCTCTGACACTCCCCAGGCACACCCCAGACACTCCCAGGCACACCCTCAGACACTCCCAGGTACACCTCGACACTCCCCAGATACACCTCTGACACTCCCCAGGCACACTGCTGTCACTGCCAGGCACACCTCTGGCACCCATTTACACCTCTGAAACTCCCAGGCACACCTCTGAAACTCCCAGGCACTCCACCGACATTCCCTGGTACACCTCTGACACTCCCAAGAACACGTCCAACACTCCCAGATACACTCTGACAGTTCCAAGGTACACTTTTGACACTCCCCAGGCACACCTCTGACATTCCCCAGATACACCCTGAAACTCGGCACACCTCCGATACTGCCAGGTACACCTCTGACACTCCTAGGTACTCCTCTATCACTCCCCTGATACACCTCCTAACACTCCCGTGCACCGCTGACACCCCAGGCACACCGCTGACACTGCCAGGCACACCCCAGACACTGCCAGGCATACCTCAGACACCCAAGGTGCACCTCTGACACTCCCCACTGCACCTCTGACACTCCCAGGCACACCTCTGACACTCCCAGGCACACCTGAGACACCCCAGGCACCCTCTGACACTCCCAGCACCTCTGACACTCCCAAGCACACCTCTGACACTCCCCAGGTACACCTCCGACACTACAAGGCACACCTCCGACACTCCCCAGTTACACTTCTACACTCAGGTCCACCTGACACTCCCAGGCACACCCTGACACCCCAGGCACACTTCTGACTCTCCCAGGTACACCTCTGTCACTCCCAGGTACACCTCTGACACCTCTAGCACACCTCTGACACCCCAGGCACACCTCTGTCACCCCAGGCACACCTCTGACATTCCCCAGGCACACCCCAGACACTCCCCAGGCACACCCCTCACACTCCCAGGCACACCTCTGACACTCGTAGGCACCTCTGTCACCCCTGATACACGTCTAACACCCCAGGCACACCGCTGACACCCCAGGCACACCCTGACACCCCGGCACACCGCTGACACTCCCAGGCACACCGCTGACACTGCCAGGTGCACACCTCAGACACTGCCAGGTACACCCCAGACACTGCCAGGTACACCTCAGACACCCCCAGGCACACCTCAGTCACCCCAAGGTGCACCCTTGAGACCTGAGGTACCCACTGACACCCTGGCACACCTCTGACATTCCCAGCACCTTACACCTGTGACACCCTGGTACACCTTGACACTCCCAGGTACACCCCTCTCTGATACTCCCACAGAGACCTCTGACACCCTGGTGCAAACCTCCACCCTCCCACACACCTCTGACACTCCCAGGTACTCCTCTGACACTTTGTTCACCTATGAGACTCTCAGCACACCTCTGACACTCCCCTGGCACCTCCGATATTCCCAGGCACACCTCCGATATTCCTAGGCACAACCTGATACCATGTGCACACCTTGAGACCCCAGGTACTTCAATGACACTCTGCATACTCTGACATCTCTATACCTCTGACACTCCCTGCACACCCTGATAATCCCAGGCCACCTCTGACACACTCCCAGGTCCACCTCCGACACCAGGTACAACTCCTGACACTCCCAGGCAAACGTCCGATACCCCAGGCACACCTCTGACACTCCAGGCACACCCTGACACTCCCTAGGCACACCAGACACCCCTGCACACCCCCACACCCCCAGGCACCTCTTCACCCCTGGGTTCTGCCACACCTCCCAGGTGCCACCCCGACACCCAGGCACACCTCAGACACTCCCAGGTACACCTCCCTGACACCATGCACACCCCAGACACCCTAGGACACCTCCCTCACCCAAGGCACACTCCCCACACCCAGGTACCCTGTGACACTCCTGGCAGCCTCTGACACCCCAGGCACACCTCAGACACCCGGCACACCTCAGACACTCCCAGGTACACCTCTGACACTCCAGATACACTCTGACACTCCCAGGCACACTGCTGTCACTGCCAGGCACACTCTGGCACCCATTTACACCTCCGACACCCCAGGCACACCCCTGACACTCCCAGGCACCACTGACACTCCTGCACCCCTGACACTCCCAGGTACCTACGAACACCCCAGGTAAAACCCCAGACACTTGCACACCCCAGACACCCCAGGCACAGCCATCACACTCGCAAGTCACCTCCCCACACCCCAGTGCCACCTCTGACACCCCAGGCACACCCTCTGACACTCCCCAGGCACACCTCTGACACTCCCAGGTACACCTCTGAAACCCCAGGTACACCTCTGACACCCCAGGTACTCCACTGACATTCCCCACACCTCTGACACTCCCAAGAACACGTCCAACACTCCCAGATATACCTGACAGTTCCAAGGTACATCTCTACTACCCCAGGCACACTTGACATTCCCAGATACACCTCTGAAACCCCAGGCACACCTCCGATACTGCCAGGCACACCTCCTGACACTCCCAGGCCATCCCTGACACCCCTAGGAACCCTCTGTCACTCCCCTGATACACCTCTAACACTCCCAGGCACACCGGTGACACTTCCAGGCACACCTCAGCCACTGCACACCCCAGACACTGCCGTGCACAACTCAGACCCAGGCACACCTTCCTGGTGCACCTCTGACACCCCAAGAGCACCCACACCCAGGCACACCCTGACACTCCCCAGGCACACCTCAGACACCCCACACACCCAGGCACACCTCTGACACTCCCAAGCACACCTCTGACACTCCCAGGCACACCTCCACACCCCAGGTCCACCTCCGACACCCCAGGCACAATTCTCACAGTCCCAGGCACACCCGACACCCAGGTACAACTCCGACACACCCCAAACCTGACACTCCCTAGGTACACCCTGACACTCCCAGGCACACCTCTGACACGCCCAGGTATTCCTCTGACACCCCAGGCACACCTCAGACACCCCCTCAGACACCTCTGACACCCAGGCACACCCTTTCACACCCTTGGTTCTCTCCCTGACACCCTAGGCACACCCCAGACATCACAGGCACACCCCAGACACCCCAGGCACACCTCTGGCACCTGCCACACCCCTCACACTCCCCAGGCAATCCTGTGACACTCCCTGGTACTCTTCAGACATTCCAGGCACACCCCAGACACCCCCAGGCACCCCTCAGACTCTCCCAGGCACACCTTAGACACTCCCAGGCAAACCGGTGACCTCCCAGGTACACCCCGCCACACTGTCAAGCACACCTCACACTCCATGTACACCTCCGATACTCCCAGGTACACCCCTGACACTCCATACTCCACTGACACCCCTGGCACACCTGACAGTCCCAGGTACTCCTCCGACACCCCAGGCACACCTCTGACACCCCAGGTTCTCCACTAACATTCCCTGGCACACTGACACTCCCAGGCACACGTCCAACACTCCCAGATACACCTCACCCCAGGTACACCTCAGACCTGTACACGCTGACACTCCAGCCAACCCCTGACACCCCAGGCACACCCTCTGACTCTCCCAGGCACACCTCTCTGAAAATCCCAGGACACCTCTGACATTCCCAGGTACTCCACTGACATTCCCTGGCACACCTCAGTCACCCCACGACACCTCCGACACTCCCCAGGTACACCCGACACCCCCAGGCACACCCTCACACCCTCCCAGGTACTCCACTGACACTCCAGGCAAACCCCAGACACCCCAGGCACACCCCAGACACTCCAGGCACAGCCATCACACTGCACACCCACACCCAGTACACCCCACACCCCAGGCACACCTCTGACACTCCCAGGCACACCTCTGACACCCCAGGTACACCTCTGAAACCCCAGGCACTGACACCCCAGGTACTCCACTGACATTCCCTGGTACACCTCTGACACTCCCAAGAACACGTCATACACTCCCAGATATACCTCTGACAGCCCAAGGTACATCTCTGACACTCCCAGGCACACACCCTGACATCCCCAGATACACCTCTGAACTCCCAGGTACACCTCCGATATTGCCACAGGCACCCCTGACACTCCTAGGTACCTCTATCACCTCGATACACCTAACACTCCCCAGGTGCACCGCTGACACCAGGCACACCGCTGACACTGGTAATAGACACTGCCAGGCATACTCAGACACCCACAGCACCTCTGACACTCCCCACCTCTGACACCCCAGGCACACCTCTGACACTCCCAGGCACACCTGAGACACCCCAGGCACACCTGACACCCCAGGCACACATCTGACACCCCAAGCACATCTGACACCCCAGGCACACCCCTACACTCCCAGGTACACACTTCGACACCCCAGCCACACTCTACACTCCCCAGGTCCACCTCCGACACTCCCCACACCTCCTGACACTCCCCAGGCACACCTCTGACACTCCCAGGCACACCTCTGTCACCCCAGCACACCTCTGACACCCCAAGCACACCTCTGACACCCCAGGCACACCTCTGTCACCCCCAGGCACACCTCTGACATTCCCCAGGCACACCCCAGACACCCCAGGCACACTTCTCACACTCCCAGGCACACCTCTGACACTCGTAGGTACTCCCTGTCACTCCCTGATACACGTCTAACACTCCCAGGCACACCGCCACACTCCAGGCACACCGCTGACACTGCACACCCCAGACACTGCCAGGTACACCTCAGACACTGCCAGGCACACCTCAGACACTCCAGGCACACCTCAAGTCACCCAAGGTGCACCTTTGAGACTATACCCACTGACACTCCTGGCACACCCCTAAACCCCACTACACCTCTGACACCCCAGTCACACCCCTGACACCCCTGGTACACCTTGACACTCCCAGGCACACCTCTGATACCCCAGCAGGACTCTGACACCTCCTGCAAACTCCACCCTCCCAGGTACACCTCTGACACTCCCAGGTACTCCTCTGACACTCTTGGTTCACCTCTGAGACTCCCAGGCACACCTCTGACACTTCCTGGTACCCGATATTCCCAGGTACACCTCCGATATTCCCAGGCACACACCTCCGATACCCCAGGCACACCTTGAGACTCCCAGGTACTTCAATACACTCCTGGCATACCTCTGACATTCGGTAGTCCTCTGACACTCCCAGGTACACCTCTGATAACCAGGTCACACCTCTGACACTGGTCCGCCTCCGACACTCCTAGGCACAACTCCGACACCCCAGGAAACCTCCGATACTCCTAGTACACCTCTGACACTCCCCAGGCACACCTCTGACACTTAGGCACACCTCAGACACTCCTGGCACACCCCACACTCCCAGGCACACCTCTTTCACCCCCTGGTTATGCCATGACACTCCCCCAGGCACACCTCAGACACCCCAAGCACACCCCAGACACTCCCAGGCACACCTCTGACACCCCAGGCACACCTCACAGACACTGGGCACACCTCCCACACTCCAAGGCACACCTCTCACACTCCCAGGTACCCTGTGACACACTCCCCTGGCACCTCTGACACTCCTAGGTACACCTCAGACACTCCCCAGGCACACCCCAGACACTCCCCAGGCACACCTCTGACACTCCCAGACACACCTCTGACACTCCCCAGGCACACTGTCACTGCCAGGTACACCTCTGGCACTCCATTTACACCTCCGACACCCAGGCACACCCCTGACAACTCCCAGGCACTCCACTGACACTCCCTGGCACCCCTGACACCCCAGGTACCCACTGACACCCCAGGTAAACCCCAGACACCCCAGGCACACCCCAGACACCCGGCACAGCCATCACACCAAGCACACCTCCCACACCCCAGGCACACCTCCCACACCCCAGGCACACCTCTGACACCCCAGGCACACCTCTGACACTCCAGGCACACCTCTGAAACTCCCCAGGCACACCTCTGACACTCCCAGGTACCCACTGACATTCCCCTGCACCTCTGACACTCCCAAGAACACGTCCAACACCCCCAGATATACCTCTGACACAAGGTACATCTCTGACACCCCAGGTACACCTCGACATTCCCAGATACACCTCTGAAACTCCCAGGTACACCCCACACTGCCAGGTACACCTCGACACCCCAGGCACTTCATCACCCCTGATACACCCCACACTGCAATGACACTCATGCCACCGCTGTCACTGCCAGGCACACCTCAGACACTGCCAGGCATACCTCAGACACTCCAAGGCATCTCTGACACTCCAAGCACCTCTGACACTCCCAGGCACACCCTCTGACACTAGTGCCACCTGAGACACTCCCCAGGCACACCTCTGACACTCCCAAGCACACCTCTGACACTCCCAGGCACACCTCCGACACCCCAGGCACACCTCCGACCCCAGTTACACTTCTTACACTCCCCAGGTCCACCTCCGACACCCCAGGCACACCCCTGACACTCCCAGGCACACCTCTGACACCCCAGGCACACTGTCACCCCAGGCACACCCTGACACTCCCAAGCACACCTCTGACATTCCCAGGCACACCTCTGTCACCCCAGGTACACTCTGACACCCAGGTACACCCCAGACACTCCAGGCACACTTCTCACACCCCAGGCCACCTCTGCACACTGTAGGCACCTCTGTCACTCCCCTGATACACGTCCAACACTCCCAGGCACACCACTGACACTCCCACACCGCTGACACTCCCAGGCACCGCTGACACCCCAGGCACACTGACACCACAGCACACCTCAGACACTGCCAGGTACACCTCAGACACTGCCAGGCACACCCCAGACACTCCCAGGCACACCTCAGTCACTCCAAGGTGCACCTGAGACCTGAGGCACACCCTGACACCCCAGGCACACCTCCGACACTCCCAGGCACACCTCCGATACTCCCAGGCACACACCTTTGAGACCTGAGGTACCCACTGACACCTGGTACACCTCTGACATTCCCAGTTACACCTCTTACACTCCCAGTTACACCCGTGACACTCCCTGGTACACCTTGACACTCCCAGGCACACCTCTGATACTCCCAGTTAGACCTCTGACACTCGGTGCAACCTCCACCTCCCAGGTACACCTCCTGACACTCCCAGGTACTCCTCTGACACTCTTGTTCACCTCTGAGACGCCCAGGTACACCCTGACACTCCCTGGTGCACCTCCGATATCCCTGGTGCACACCTCCGATATCCCAGGCACCTCCGATACTCCCAGCGACACCTTTTAAGACTCCCAGGTATTTCAATGACACCTCTGGTATACCTCTGACATTCCCAGGTACTCTCTGACACTCCCAGATACACACCTCTGACACTCCCAGCACTGCTGTCACTGCCAGGTACACCTCTGGCACTCCATTTACACCTCCGACACTCCCAGGTACACCCCCTGACACTCCCAGGTACTCCACTGACACTCCCTGGCACCCCTGACACCCCAGGTACTCCACTGACACTCCCCAGGTAAACCCCAGACACTCCCACAGCTATCACACCTCGCAAGCACACCTCCCACACCCCAGGTACACCTCCCCACCCCAGGCACACCCTGACACCTTCCCAGTACACCTCTGACACTCCCAGGTACACCTCTGAAACCCCAGGCACACCTCTGACACTCAGGTACTCCACTGACATTCCCTGTACACCTCTGACACTCCCAAGAACACGTCCAACACTCCCAGATATACCTTCTGACAGTTCCAAGGTACATCTCTGACACTCCCAGGTACACCTCTGACATTCCCAGATACACCTCTGAAACTCCCAGGCACTCCCTGATACACAGGTACACCTCTGACACCCTAGGCACTCCTCTACTCCCCTGATACACCTCTAACATTCCCAGGCAACGCTGACACTCCCAGGTACACCGCTGTCACTGCCAGGCACACTCAGCACTGCTGCACTCCCTCAGACACTCCAAGGCATCTCTGACATCCCATGCAACCTCTGACACTCCCCAGGCACACCTCTGACACTCCCAGGCACACCTGAGACAATCCCAGGTACACCTCTGACACTCCCAAGCACACCTCTGACACTCCCAGGCACACCTCGACACTCCCAGGCACACCTCCGACACTCCCCAGTTACACTTACACCCAGGTCCACCTCCGACACTCCCAGGTACACCTCTGACACCCAGGCACACCTCTGACACCCCAGGCACACCCTGTCACTCCCCAGGCACACCTCTGACACCAGGCACACCTCTGACATTCCCAGGCACACCTCTGTCACCCCAGGCACACCTCTGACATTCCCCAGGCACACCCCAGACACTCCCAGGCACACTTCACACTCCCAGGCACACCTCTGACACTCGTAGGTACTCCTCTGTCACTCCCTGATACACGCTCCAACACCCCAGCACACCACTGACACTCCCAGGCACACCGCTGACACTCCCAGGCACACTGCCGACACCCCAGGCACACCACACACCAGGTACACCAGACACTGCAGGCACACTCCAGACACTGCCAGGCACACCTCAGACACCCCAGGCACACCTACACCCAAAGGCACCTTGAGACCTGAGGCACATCTCTGACACTCCCAGGCACACCCGACACCCCAGGCACACCTCCGATACTCCCAGGTACACCTTGAGACTCCGAGGTACCCACTGACACTCCTGCACACCTCTGACATTCCCAGTTACACCTCTTACACTGTTACACCTGTGACACACCCTGGCACACCTTTGACACTCCCAGGTACACCTCTGATACTCCCAGTTAGACCTCTGACACTCCCAGGTAAACCTCCACCTCCCAGGCACACCTCTGACACTCCCAGGTACTCCTCTGACACTCTTGGTTCACCTCTGAGACGCCCAGGCACCTCTGACACCCCCTGGTGCACCTCCGATATTCCAGGTACACCTCCGATATTCCAAGGCACTCTCCGATACTCCCAGGCACACCTTGAGACTCCCAGGTACTTCAATGACACTCCCTGGCATACCTCTGACATTCCCAGGTACCTCTGACACTCCCAGGTACACCCTGATAATCCCAGGTACACTCTGACACTCCCAGGTCCGCCTCCGACACTCCAGGTACAACCCGACACTCCCTAAACGTCCGATACCCCAGGCACACCTCTGACCCCAGGCACACCCCTGACACCAGGCACACCTCAGACACCCCCTGCACACCCCACACTCCCCAGGCACACCTTCACATCCCTGGCTCTGCCATGACACTCCCAGGCACACCCCAGACACCCCCAGGCACACCCCAGACACCCCCAGGCACACCCTGACACTCCCAGGCACACCCCAGACACCCCAGGCACACCTCTCACACCCACACACCCTCACACCCCAGGCACTCCCTGACACTCCCTGGTACTTCTCTGACACTCCAGGCACACCTCAGACACCCCCAGGACACCCCAGACACTCCCAGGTACACCTCCTGACACCCCAGATACACCTCCTGACACCCCAGGCACACCGCTGTCACTGCCAGGCACACCCTCTGCACTCCACTTTACACCTCCGACACTCGCACACCTCGAAACCCCAGGCACTCCACTGACACTCCTGGCACCCCCTGACACTCCCAGGCACCCACTGACACCCCAGGCAAACCCCAGACACCCCAGGCACACCCCAGACACCCAGGCACAGCACACACACACCCCACACCCCAGGCACACCCCACACCCCAGGCACACCTCCCACACCCCAGGCACACCTCTGACACCCCAGGCACACCCTGAAACCCCAGGCACACCCTGAAACTCCCAGGCACTCCACCGACATTCCCTGGTACACTCTGACACCCCAAGAACACGTCCAACACTCCCAGATATACCTCTGACAGTTCCAAGGGAACATCTCTGACACCTCCCAGGTACACCTCTGATATTCCCAGATACACCTCTGAAACTCCAGTACACCTCCGATACTGCCAGGTACACCCCACACTTCCAGGCACACCCTCGGGACACCCCAGAACCCTCTGTCACCCCTGATACACACCCCAACACTCCCAGGCACACCCCGGTGACACCCTCCAGGCACACACCTCAGCCACTGCCAGCACACTCAGACACTGCCAGGTACACCTCAGAGACCCCAGGTACACCTAGACTCCAAGGTGCACCTCTGACACCCCAAGAGCACCTTGACACTCCCAGGCACACCTCTGACACTCCCAGGCACACCTCAGACACTCCCAGGTACACCGCTGACACTCCCAGGCACACCTCTGAAACTCCCAAGCACACCTCTGACACTCCCAGGCACACCTCCGGCACTCCCAGGTACACCCACACCTCAGGTACACTCACAGTCCCAGGCACCTCCGACACTCCCAGGCACAACTCCACACTGGTAAACCTCCGATACTCCTAGGCACACCTCTGACACCCCAGGCACACCCTGACACGCCTAGGCATTCTCTGACACCCCCAGGCACACCTCAGATACTCCCTGGCACACCCTGGACACCCCAGTGCACACCTTTTCACTCCCTGGTTCTCCCTGACACTCCTAGGCACACTCCCCAGACACTGCCAGGCACACCTCAGACACCCCAGGCACACCTCTGGCACCCCAGGCACACCCAGACACCCCAGGCACCTCACACCCCTGCACACCTCTCAACTCGCACTCCTGTGACACTCCCCAGTACTGCTGACATTCCCCAGCACCCAGACACCCCAGGCACACCTCAGACTCTCCCAGGCACACCTTAGACACTCCCAGGCACACCGGTCTCCAGGCACACCGCTACACTGTCAAGCACCTCTGACACCTCCGATACTCCCTGCACACCTGACACTCCAAGGCACTCCACTGACACTCTTGCACACCCTGACAGTCCAGGTGCACTCCTCCTGACACTAGGCACACTCTGACACTCCCCAGGTTCTCCACATTCCCTGGCACACCTCTGACACCCCACACACGTCCAACACTCCCAGATACACCCTCTGACACTCCAGGCACACCAGACACTCCCAGGCACACCGCGCTACACTCCCAGGCACCCCTCTGACACCCCAGGCACACCTCTGACTCCCAGGCACACCTTGAAACCCCAAACATCCTAACACTGTACCCACTGACATTCCCTGGTACACCTCTGTCACTCCCACGCACACCTCCGACACCTGACACCTCGAGCACAATTCTCACACCCCAGGCACCCACACCAGCAAACCCCAGACACCCAAGGTGCACACCCCAGACACCCAGCCATCACACTCGAGCACCCCACACCCCACCACCTAGGCACACCTCTGAAACCCCAGGCAACACCTCTGGTACTCCACTGACATTCCCCTGCACCTCTCCAGAACACGTCTAAGGCACATCTCTGACAAATCTGACATTCCCTGAACCCCAGGCACACCTCCGATACCGCCAGGTACAACCTCTGACACTCCTAGGCACTTCATCACCTGCTGTTACACCTCTACACTTGGTGGACACCCAAAAGCACTGCTGACACACCTCACACCATGCAATTCTCTGACACCCCAAAACTGCACACCCTGACACTCCCAAGGCAACCCGAGACACACCCCCAGGCACACCCCTGACACCCACAACCACACACCTGCACACCTCCGGGACACCCGGCACACCTCGACACCCCACACTTCACACCCCAGGTACACCTCCGACACTCCCCAGCACACCACACACCCCAGTGCCACCTCTGACATTCTGCACACCTCTGTCACTCCCAGGCACACCTCTGACACCCCAAGCACACCCTGACACTCCCAGGCACACCTCTGTCACCCCAGGCACACCCCTGACATCCCCAGGCACACCCCAGACACCCTGCACCTCACTCCTGGTAGCCACCTCACACGAGTGCCTCCCCTGTCACCTCCCCCTGACACGTCCAGCTGACACCTGGCACACCGCTGGACACGCCAGCACACCCAGACACCGCCAGGCACACCCCAGACACCCCAGACACACCCTACCTAGCTGCACCTTAGGTCTGAGGCTCCCCAACCAACACTCCTGCACACCCCTGACATTCCCTGCCACACCTCTGGACACCCCAGCACCCTGACACTCCCCACACCTTGACACCCAGGCACAACTCCCCATACCCTGTTAGACTCTCTGACACCTAGGCGTAAAACCCCACCTCCCCAGGTAACAACTCGACACTCCCAGGTACCTCCACACCTTTGGTCAATTTCTGAGACTAGGTGGCACACCTCTGACAATCCTGAAACCTGATATTCCCAGGTACACCTTCAGATATTCCCAGGCACTCTTCCTGATAACTCCCAGGCACACCTTCGAGACTCCCAGGCACGACACCCCTGGCATACCTCTGACATCCCCCAGGCATTCCTCTGACACTCCAGGCACACCTCTGAAAATCCCAGGCACACCCCTGACACTGGCACACCTCTGACAAACCTAAGGCACACCTCTGACACCCCAGGTCCACCCGACATCCCAGGCACAACCCACCCAGGCAAACCCTCCGATACCCCAGGCACACCCTGACACTCAGCAGGCACACCCCTGACACACCCCAGCACCTCAGACACCCAGGCACACCAGACACCCCAGGCACACCCTGACACCCCACACACCTCACATTCCCAGACAACTCTGAAACTCTCACACTCCGAAATGCCATGTACACCCCTGACACCCCCAGGCACACCTCTGACACTCCCAGGCACTGTCACTCCCCTGATACACCTAAAAACCTGGTGCACACCAGGACACACCAGCCACTGCACACCCCACACACTGCCACAGGCACACCCCTCAGACACCTGGTGCACACCCAGACCTCCAAGACACCCCTGACACTCCCCAGGAACACTCTGACACCTGCAAGCACACCTCCACACTCCCCAGGCAACCCCAGACACCCCCTGCTGACGACACCCGGCACACACCTCTGACACCCCAAGCACTCTGACACCCAGGTACCTCCGACACTTTGGCACACCTCTGACAATTCCCCAGGTACACTCACAGTCCCAGGCACACCTCCGACACTCCCCAGGCACAACTCCGACACTCCCAGGGTAAACCTCCGATACCCAAGGCACACCTCTGACACTCCCCAGGGCACACCCTCTGACACTCCTAGATCTGACACCCCAGGCACACCCCTGACACCCTGCACACCTCTGACACTCCCATAAGGGCCATCTCTCAATTCCCTGTCCTTCCCCCAACACCTGAGGCCACCCCAGACATTGCCACAGGCACACTGCACACCCCACACCTACAAACTCTGTGTGCTAACATGTAACTGTTCAGCAAGTGTTTGA
>NW_024725963.1:0-9304 GCF_018991925.1 Homarus americanus
GTTTCCATGGGCCTCTCAGGGGCGGCAACGCTCCTAGGGACCCTCACAGACACGGCGGCGCTCCCATGGGCCCTGCTAGGGGCGCTGGCGACCCGTGGGGCCCTCACAGGAACAGTGGTGACCCCCGGGGTTTTTCCAAAGGCAGGGGCGTCTCCAGGTACGTTCCTAGGGACCGTGGTGTTCCCAGAGGCCCTCCCAGAGGCCCTGCCAGCGGCGGTGGCGCCTTCAGGGGCCCTTCCAGAGGCGTTGGATCACCCGAGGCCTCTTTATGGGGCGCCACTGCACCCAGAGACCCTGACAAGACCTGTGGTTCACAATGGGTACTCCTAGGGGAAGCGGCGCCCCAAAACAATGGATAGTGGTGTCATATATATTGCATTCTTCCAGTAATCTCTTAGTTAACTGTGATTGGTGAAATAAGTGGTAACGTCATCAAATTACAGCCACTAGCAAAAAAGAGCAATCAATTAGCACAACACCCCAACTTATGTCTTGCTGTTGGATATTTATTTTCCTTTTCATTTTTCAGGTTGCGATAATACTGAAAATGCGATGGGCGGTGTATTTATTTAACTTCATATCTCCCAGAATTTAAATAGTGAAGCGAAAAATTAAATATCCAACAGCAACGCATAAGTTGGGGTGTTGTGCTGACTGATTGCTCTGTTCTCCTATTGGCTGTAATTTGATGACGTTATATCTTGCTCCACCAATCACAGTTAAGTAAGGGATTACTGGACGAATGCAAAATGTTGCTACTGGGGAAACTGAGAATTTTGCGGCGCGTTATTACGCCCTGTGGAAAGACCCCTGGTCTGCCGTCATAATACTTGAAGACCTGTCGCCTGGAAGGCACCCTGCCACTGGCAGGGGCCCATAGCGCCACCGGCCATGGGAGGGGCCCATGGGGGCGCTGCAGCCCCTGGCAGGGTAATTTTGGGCAGTGGCGCCCCAAAGAGGTATCCTGGGGGAGACACCACCTCTGAAGGGCCCCTGAAGATGCCACCGCTGTAGTAGAGACCCTAGGGACGTCGCTGTCCCTGGGAACACCCCTGAAGGCGCTTTCGTCCCTGTAAGGGACCCTGGGATCGACGTTATCCCTGTGAGGGTCACTTGGCCATGCCAGGCATGAAGGCGCTCCCAGGGCCCTCTCAGGGTCGGCGGTGCTCCCAGGGGACCTCTCAGGGGCGCCTGATCCACCAGGGGCGCTGGATCCATCAGGGACCCTCTTAGGGACAACGACAATCCTAGGGGCTTTCTCAGGGAAGACGACGTTCTCAGGGGCTCCTCCAGAAACTGCCGAGTTTCCATGGGCCTCTCAGGGGCGGCAACGCTCCTAGGGACCCTCACAGACACGGCGGTGCCCCCATGGGCCCTGCTAGGGGCGCTGGCGACCCGAGGGGCCCTCACAGGGACAGCGGTGACCCCCGGGGTTTTTCCAGGGACGGGGGCGTCTCCAGGTACGTTCCTAGGGACCGTGGTGTTCCCAGAGGCCCTCCCAGAGGCCCTGCCAGTGGCGGTGGCGCCTTCAGGGGCCCTTGCAGAGGTGGTGGATCCTCCCAGACCTCTTTATTGGGCGCCACTGCTCCCAGGGACCCTGCCAAGGCCTGTGGTTCACAATGGGTCCTCCTAGGGGAGGAGGCGCCCAAAAACAATGGATAGTGGTGTCATATATATTGCATTCTTCCAGTAATCTCTTAGTTAACTTTGATTGGTGGAATAAGTGGTAACGTCATCAAATTACAGCCACGAGGAAAAATGAGCAATCAATTAGCACAACACCCCAACTTATGGTTTGCTGTTGGATATTTATTTTCCTTTTCATTTTTCAGGTTGCGATAATACTGAAAATGCGATGGGCGGTGTATTTATTTAACGTCATATCTCCCAGAATTTAAATAGTGAAGCGAAAAATTAAATATCCAACAGCAACGCATAAGTTGGGGTGTTGTGCTGACTGATTGCTCTGTTCTCCTATTGGCTGTAATTTGATGACGTTATATCTTGCTCCACCAATCACAGTTAAGTAAGGGATTACTGGACGAATGCAAAATGTACTGCAAAACTACGAAGTTTTTGGGGCGATGCCGCCTGTGGAAGGGCCCCTGGGGGCGCCGTCGCCCCTGGCAGAGACCCTGTCGCCCCTGGAAAGGCACCCACTGCCACTAGCAGGGCCCATAGCAGCGCCGCCGGCCATAGGAGGGCCCATAGGGGCGCTGCAGCCCCTGGCAGGGTAATTTTGGGCAGTGGCGCCCCAAAGAGGTATCCTGGGGGAGACACCACCTCTGAAGGGCCCCTGAAGGTGCCACCGCTGTGGTAGAGACCCTAGGGACGTCGCCGTCCCTGGGAACACCCCTGAAGGCGCTTTCGTCCCTGTAAGGGACCCTGGGATCGACGTTATCCCTGTGAGGGTCACTTGGCCATGCCAGGCACGAAGGCGCTCCCAGGGCCCTCTCAGGGTCGGCGGTGCTCCCAGGGGACCTCTCAGGGGCGCCTGATCCACCAGGGGCGCTGGATCCATCAGGGACCCTCTTAGGGACAACGACAATCCTAGGGGCTTTCTCGGGGAAGACGACGTTCTCAGGGGCTCCTCCAGAAACTGCCGAGTTTCCATGGGCCTCTCAGGGGCGGCAACGCTCCTAGGGACCCTCACAGACACGGCAGCGCTCCCATGGGCCCTGCTAGGGGCGCTGGCGACCCGAGGGGCCCTCACAGGGACAGCGGTGACCCCCGGGGTTTTTCCAGGGGCAGGGGCGTCTCCAGGTACGTTCCTAGGGACCGTGGTGTTCCCAGAGGCCCTCCCAGAGGCCTTGCCAGCGGCGGTGGCGCCTTCAGGGGCCCTTCCAGAGGCGGTGGATCCCCCGAGGCCTCTTTATAGAGCGCCACTGCACCCAGGGACCCTGCCAAGACCTGTGGTTCACAATGGGTACTCCTAGGGGAGGCGGCGCCCCAAAACAATGGATAGTGGTGTCATATATATTGCATTCTTCCAGTAATCTCTTAGTTAACTGTGATTGGTGGAATAAGTGTTAACGTCATCAAATTACAGCCACTAGCAAAAAAGAGCAATCAATTAGCACAACACCCCAACTTATGCTTTGCTGTTGGATATTTATTTCCTTTTCATTTTTCAGGTTGCGATAATACTGAAAATGCGATGGGCGGTGTATTTATTTAACGTCATATCTCCCAGAATTTAAATAGTGAAGCGAAAAATTAAATATCCAACAGCAACGCATAAGTTGGGGTGTTGTGCTGACTGATTGCTCTGTTCTCCTATTGGCTGTAATTTGATGACGTTACATTTGCTCCACCAATCACAGTTAAGTAAAGTGATTCCTGGACGAATGCAAGATATAGTACAAAACTATGAAGTTTTTGGGACGATGCCGCCTGTGGAAGACACAGAAACGCCGTCATGGCAGAACCTACCGCCCCTGAAGGCACCCTGCCACTGGCGGTGCCCTGCACCGCTTAGAGCCTAGGGAGCCCATAAAACTTTTCAGCCTGGTACTAGAATGATGTGGGCAGTGGCGCCCCAAAAGATACCCTGGGAGAGACACCACCTCTCAAGGGCCCCTGAAGGTGCCACCGCTATAATAGAGCCCCTGGGGACTTCGTCGTCCCTGGGAACACCCCTGAAGGCGCTTCTGTCCTTGTAAGGGACCCTGGGATCGACGTTATCCCTGTGAGGGTCACTTGGCCATGCCAGGCACGGAAGCGCCCGCAGGGCCCTCTCAGGGTCGGCGGTACACCCAGGGGACCTGTCAGGGGTGCTGAATCCACCAGGCGCGCTGGATCCACCAGGGTCGCTTTTAGGTACAACGGCAATCCTTGGGGCTTTCTCAGGGAAGGCGACCTTCTCAGGGGCTCCTCCAGAAACAGCTGAGTTTCCAAGGGCCTCTCAGGGACGGCAACGCTTCTAGGGACCCTCACAGGCAGCAGCGCTCCCCTTGTGGAATGGCCCCTGCACCCCAAGGCATGGCGGCCAAGGGAGCCCTCACAGGGACTGTGACCCCCAGGTTTCAAGGCAGGCGTCTCCAGGTACGTTCCTAGGGACCGTGGTGTTCCCAGAGGCCCTCCCAGAGGCCCTGCCAGCGGCGGTGGCGCCTTCAGGGGCCCTTCCAGAGGCGGTGGATCCCCCGAGGCCTCTTTATGGGGCGCCACTGCACCCAGGGACCCTGCCAAAACCTTTGGTTCACAATGGGTACTCCTAGGGGAGGCGGCGCCCCAAAACAATGGATAGTGGTGTCATATATATTGTATTCTTCCAGTAATCTCTTAGTTAACTGTGATTGGTGGAATAATTGTTAACGTCATCAAATTACAGCCACAAGCAAAAAAGAGCAATCAATTAGCACAACACCCCAACTTATGTTTTGCTGTTGGATATTTATTTTCCTTTTCATTTTTCAGGTTGCGATAATACTGAAAATGCGATGGGCGGTGTATTTATTTAACGTCATATCTCCCAGAATTTAAATAGTGAAGCGAAAATTAAATATCCAACAGCAACGCATAAGTTGGGGTGTTGTGCTGACTGATTGCTCTGTTCTCCTATTGGCTGTAATTTGATGACGTTACATTTTGCTCCACCAATCACAGTTAAGTAAAGTGATTCCTGGACGAATGCAAGATATAGTACAAAACTATGAAGTTTTTGGGACGATGCCGCCTGTGGAAGGGCCCCTGGGGGCGCCGTCGCCCCTGGCAGAGACCCTGCCGCCCCTGGAAAGGCACCCACTGCCACTAGCAGTGCCCATAGCAGCGCCACAGGCCCTAGGAGGGCCCATAAAGGCACTGCAGCCCCTGGTAGGGTAATTGTGGGCAGTGGCGCCCCAAAGAGGTATCCTTGGGGAGACACCACCTCTTAAGGGCCCCTGAAGGTGCCACCGCTGTGGGAGAGCCCCTGGGGACATCGCCGCCCCTGGGAACACCCCTGAAGGCGCTTCCGTCCCTGTAAGGGACCCTGGGATCGACGTTATCCCTGTGAGGGTCACTTGGCCATGCCAGTCACTAAGGCGCCCCCAGGGCCCTCTCAGGGTCGGCGGTGCCCCCAGGGGACCTGTCAGGGGCGCCTGATCCACCAGGGGCGCTGGATCCACCAGGGACCCTCTTAGGGACAACGACAATCCTAGGGGCTTTCTCGGGGAAGACGACGTTCTCAGGGGCTCCTCCAGAAACTGCCGAGTTTCCATGGGCCTCGCAGGGGCGGCAACGCTCCTAGGGACCCTCACAGACACGGCGGCGCTCCCATGGGCCCTGCTAGGGGGCGCTGGCGACCCGAGGGGCCCTCACAGGGACAGCGGTGACCCCCGGGGTTTTTCCAGGGGCAGGGGCGTCTCCAGGTACGTTCCTGGGGACCGTGGTGTTCCCAGAGGCCCTCCCAGAGGCCCTGCCAGCGGCGGTGGCGCCTTCAGGGGCCCTTCCAGAGGCGGTGGATCCCCCGAGGCCTCTTGTAGAACGCCACGCAGGGACCCTACCGTTCCTGTGGTTCTGTGGAAGTACTCTAGGAGGCGCCCCAAACAATGGAGTATTGGTAGCCATATATATTGCATTCTTCCAGTAATCTCCTCTTGAATTAACAGCGATAGATGGAGATAAATGTTAACGTCAAAATAAAATTACAGCCACTAGCAAAAAAGAGCAATCAATTAGCACAACACCCCAACTTATGTTTTGCTATTGGATATTTATTTTCCTTTTCATTTTTCAGGTTGCGATAATACTGAAAATGCGATGGGCGGTGTATTTATTTAACGTCATATCTCCCAGAATTTAAATAGTGAAGCGAAAAATTAAATATCCAACAGCAACGCATAAGTTGGGGTGTTGTGCTGACTGATTGCTCTGTTCTCCTATTGGCTGTAATTTGATGACGTTACATTTTGCTCCACCAATCACAGTTAAGTAAAGTGATTCCTGGACAGATACAGAATATAGTACAGCTTCCCAAGTTTGGGACAGTACCGCCTGTGGAAGGGCCCCTGAAATGCCATCGCTAGCAGAACCTGCCGCTGGAAAGAGCGCCTGCCACTAGCAGTGCCATAGCAACACTTGGGAGCTAGGAGGGCCGCAAAGGCTTTTCTGGCCCCTGAAGTGGGGTAATTGTGGGCAGTGGCAAAAGAGGTATCCTGGGGGAACTACCACTGCAAGGGCCTGAAGTCCCGCCACCGCTGTGGGGAGAGCCTGGGGACATCGCCGCCCTAGGAACACCTGGAAAGCGCTTCCCGTCCTGTAAGGGGCCTGGGATCGACGTTATCCCTGTGAGGGTCACTTGGCCATGCCAGTCACTAAGGCGCCCCAAGGGCCCTCTCAGGGTCGGCGGTGCCCCCAGGGGACCTGTCAGGGGCGCCTGATCCACCAGGGGCGCTGGATCCACCAGGGACCCTCTTAGGGATAACGACAATCCTAGGGGCTTTCTCAGGGAAGACGACGTTCTCAGGGGCTCCTCCAGAAACTGCCGAGTTTCCATGGGCCTCTCAGGGGCGGCAACGCTCCTAGGGACCCTCACAGACACGGCGGCACTCTCATGGGCCCTGCTAGGGGCGCTGGCGACCCGAGGGGCCCTCACAGGGACAGCGGTGACCCCCGGGGTTTTTCCAGGGGCAGGGGCGTCTCCAGGTACGTTCCTAGGGACCGTGGTATTCCCAGAGGCCCTCCCAGAGGCCCTGCCAGCGGCGGTGGCGCCTTCAGGGGCCCTTCCAGAGGCGGTGGATCCCCCGAGGCCTCTTTATGGGGCGCCACTGCACCCAGGGACCCTGCCAAGACCTGTGGTTCACAATGGGTACTCCTAGGGGATGCGGCGCCCCAAAACAATGGATAGTGGTGTCATATATATTGTATTCTTCCAGTAATCTCTTAGTTAACTGTGATTGGTGGAATAAGTGTTAACGTCATCAAATTACAGCCACTAGCAAAAAAGAGCAATCAATTAGCACAACACCCCAACTTATGTTTTGCTGTTGGATATTTATTTTCCTTTTCATTTTTCAGGTTGCGATAATACTGAAAATGCGATGGGCGGTGTATTTATTTAACGTCATATCTCCCAGAATTTAAATAGTGAAGCAAAAAATTAAATATCCAACAGCAACGCATAAGTTGGGGTGTTGTGCTGACTGATTGCTCTGTTCTCCTATTGGCTGTAATTTGATGACGTTGTTTGCTCCACCAATCACAGTTAAGTGAAGTGGTTCCTCTGGACGATGCAAGATATATTCTGACCTGCAAGTTTTGGGGATGATGCCGCCTGTGCAAGGGGCCCTAGGGGTGCCGTCGCCCCTGGCAAGCCTACCGCCCCTGGAAGGCACCCTGCCACTGGCAGTGCCCGCTGGCAGCGCCACCAGGCCCTAGGAGGGGGCCCGCACAAAGGCACTACTGGCCTAATAGAGGTAATTGTGGTGGCGCCCCAAAGAGGTATCCTGGGGGAGATACCACCTCTTAAGGGCCCCTGAAGGTGCCACCGCTGTGGGAGAGCCCCTGGGGACATCGCCGCCCCTGGAAACACCCATGAAGGCGCTTCCGTCCCTGTAAGGGACCCTGGGATCGACGTTATCCCTGTGAGGGTCACTTGGCCATGCCAGTCACTAAGGCGCCCCCAGGGCCCTCTCAGGGTCGGCGGTGCCCCCAGGGGACCTGTCAGGGGTGCCTGATCCACCAGGGGCGCTGGATCCACCAGGGACCCTCTTAGGGACAACTGCAATCCTAGGGGCTTTCTCAGGGAAGGCGGCGTTCTCAGGGGCTCCTCCAGAAACTGCCGTTTCCATGGGACTCTCAGGGACGGCAACGTTCCTAGGGACCCTCACAGACACGGCGGCGGCCCCATGGGCCCTGCTAGGGGTACTGGCGACCCGAGGGGCCCTCACAGGGACAGTTTTGACCCCAGGGGTTTTTCCAGGGACGGGGGCGTCTCCAGGTACGTTCCTATTTACCGTGGTGTTCCCAGAGGCCCTCCCAGAGGCCCTGCCAATGGCGGTGGCGCCTTCAGGGGCCCTTGCAGAGGTGGTGGATCCTCCCAGACCTCTTTATTGGGCGCCACTGCTCCCAGGGACCCTGCCAAGGCCTGTGGTTCACAATGGGTCCTCCTAGGGGAGGAGGCGCCCCAAAACAATGGATAGTGGTGTCATATATATTGCATTCTTCCAGTAATCTCTTAGTTAACTTTGATTGGTGGAATAAGTGGTAACGTCATCAAATTACAGCCACGAGGAAAAATGAGCAATCAATTAGCACAACACCCCAACTTATGGTTTGCTGTTGGATATTTATTTTCCTTTTCATTGTTCAGGTTGTGATAATACTGAAAATGCGATGGGCGGTGTATTTATTTAACGTCATATCTCCCAGAATTTAAATAGTGAAGCGAAAAATTAAATATCCAACAGCAACGCATAAGTTGGGGTGTTGTGCTGACTGATTGCTCTATTCTCCTATTGGCTGTAATTTGATGACGTTATATCTTGCTCCACCAATCACAGTTAAGTAAGGGATTACTGGACGAATGCAAAATGTACTGCAAAACTACGAAGTTTTTGCGGCGATACCGTCTGTGGGAGGGCCCCTGGGGGCGCCGTCGCCCCTGGCAGAAACCCTGCCGCCCCTGGAAAGGCACCCATTGCCACTAGCAGGGCCCATAGCAGCGCCGCCGGCCCTAGGAGGGCCCATAGGGGCGGTGCAGCCCCTGGCAGGGTAATTGTGGACAGTGGCGCCCCAAAGAGGTATCCTGTGGGAGACACCACCTCTGAAGGGCGCCTCTAGGTGCCACCGCTGTGGTAGAGACCCTAGGGACGTCGCCGTCCCTGGGAACACCCCTAAAGGCGCTTCCGTCCCTGTAAGGGACCCTGGGATCGACGTTATCCCTGTGAGGGTCACTTGGCCATGCCAGGCACGAAGGCGCTCCCAGGGCCCTCTCAGGGTCGGCGGTGCTCCCAGGGGACCTCTCAGGGGCGCCTGATCCACCAGGGGCGCTGGATCCATCAGGGACCCTCTTAGGGACAACGACAATCCTAGGGGCTTTCTCGGGGAAGACGACGTTCTCAGGGGCTCCTCCAGAAACTGCCGAGTTTCCATGGGCCTCGCAGGGGCGGCAACGCTCCTAGGGACCCTCACAGACACGGCGGCGCTCCCATGGGTCCTGCTAGGGGCGCTGGCGACCCGAGGGGCCCTCACAGGGACAGCGGTGACCCCCGGGGTTTTTCCAGGGGCAGGGGCGTCTCCAGGTACATTCCTAGGGACCGTGGTGTTCCCAGAGGCCCTCCCAGAGGCCCTGCCAGCGGCGGTGGCGCCTTCAGGGGCCCTTCCA
>NW_024725964.1:0-22774 GCF_018991925.1 Homarus americanus
GAGTCTCCTCCAAAGCTATGTCCATCATGAACTCTTTCGTGAACGACATCTTCGAGCGCATCGCTGCCGAAGCTTCCCGCCTGGCGCACTACAACAAACGCTCCACCATTACAAGTCGGGAACTCCAGACAGCTGTCCGACTCTTGCTGCCCGGTGAACTGGCCAAGCATGCCGTGTCTGAGGGCACCAAGGCTGTCACCAAGTACACCTCTTCCAAGTAAGAGGTTACTTGTGCACAACAAACACGCCATCCCACTACTACAACTTAATCGGCTCCATCGGAGCCACAGTTACATGTTAAAGAGACAGTTACCGACAGTGATATATTGAGAGGGAAATAAAAAAAAAAAAAAATTATAATAATCTGCATTCTCTATTGGCTTAGAAACCGGACTAAATCGAAACATAATAAATAAATAAATAAATTCTGCGTGGAGTACTTTTACACCCACTGCAAAGTGACATACATGGAGTGTGTTTGGGCTTCATTTCATGTTTGCAGCACGCCTAATTCATGTAAACAATTTATTTTATTTTATTGTATTTTATTGTATTTTCTTTTATTTTATTTATTTATTTACTTACTTATTCTTTATACATTTATTTGTTACTAGCTCTTGTTTGTTGCACCCACCCACCTCCCGAATTGATGACCTACTATACATTCGTGCCTGCACGAATGTTACCAACTTACCGTTAGGCGATTTGGGTAACCGAAATTAACGCTCTCCTACCACCAACCATTTCGATTGTCATGAAAATTATCTTCAGAACAGTTCTTTGGCCCTGAGAAGGGCCGAGTTATAGATGTCTGGTAGGGTTTGTTGTGCTTTTTGTTTTTCCCCAAGGAAGAGGACTTAAGCACGCTCTCCGCGGATGCGCCGGGCCAGCTGGATGTCCTTGGGCATGATGGTAACGCGCTTGGCGTGAATGGCACACAGGTTGGTGTCCTCGAAAAGACCCACCAGGTAAGCCTCAGAGGCTTCCTGCAGAGCCATGACGGCAGACGACTGGAAGCGCAGGTCAGTCTTGAAATCCTGGGCGATCTCACGCACCAGGCGCTGGAAGGGCAGCTTCCTGATGAGTAGCTCTGTGCTCTTCTGGTAACGACGGATCTCACGAAGGGCGACGGTTCCGGGCCTGTAACGATGGGGCTTCTTGGCACCACCGGTGGCTGGGGCGGACTTGCGAGCTGCCTTGGTGGCAAGCTGCTTCCGTGGAGCCTTGCCTCCAGTGGACTTGCGGGCAGTCTGTTTAGTACGGGCCATCTCGACGACGAAATAGTCAATACGGGCGGCCCGGCAGGCGGGCGGGCTTATATACAGACATTCTCCACCTCAGTGGCCACCTCATTGGCCACGAGTGCCGCATGCGTCATCCGCAAGCTACGCCCCACCTCCAAGAGGGAGGGACGGCCTTGGATGAACGATACTACCGCTGCGTCCACAGCACGCCACCTACTCCCACCAAACCGTGGGCGAAGCCACACCAGGACCACCTGTAGTAGCAACCACAACAACATGACTGGACGAGGCAAAGGCGGCAAGGGACTTGGAAAGGGTGGCGCCAAGCGTCATCGTAAGGTGCTTCGTGACAACATCCAGGGTATCACCCAGCCCGCCATTCGTCGTCTAGCTCGGCGTGGAGGTGTTAAACGTATATCCGGCCTCATCTACGAGGAGACCCGCGGCGTCCTCAAGGTGTTTCTGGAGAACGTCATCCGTGACGCCGTCACCTACACCGAGCACGCAAAAAGGAAGACCGTCACCGCCATGGATGTGGTGTATGCCCTGAAACGGCAGGGCCGCACCCTTTATGGTTTTGGTGGTTAATCAACCTGATGGACGGGCGCACACCACCACCACCACCACGACAAACAAATATACGGACCTAATTTTAGGTCCACATTTAAATCGCTAAAGAGTTGGTTAGACACTGAGTAAATCGGTGAAAATATATCCAATAACATGATCCTCTCTAATTCTGGACTTGTGGTATGAGTATAGGTTGTGTGTGAACGTGTTGGAACCACTTCCTAATAATTGTCAGTCAGTCAGTCAGTCAGTCAGTCAACATTCACCTAACCTCCAGGTACCTCACCTAACTTCCTGTAGCGTCACCGAACCTCACGAAATGTAACCCAATGTAGTTTATAATCTATCCTAACATGACATAACATAACCACGCACTATATTACTTCGGTAAGAGTAATGAGTTTTAATACGCAAAGTTGCAGTTATCATTCATGCATACATACATACATACATACATAACATGCTAGTGGCAGGGGGGATTGAAGTGAATTTTAGGAGGAGAGAATAGGTGCAGTGGCTAAACAGCGCTTGCGTGAGGGACTTTAAGCAGCAACTCGCCTGGATGCGGCAGGATAGAGTCAGGTCAAGCGTCCGGTGCATGTTGGGTTCCGCCATGGTTTCTCAGTGTTTGGTCGGCTTGATTGTGTGTGTTGTTTTCTTGTTTGGAGGAAATGTCTTGGTATTCTTCTTCTTAGCTTGAAGTTGATTTTCTTCTAACTCTTCTCCTCTTGTTGTTCGTCTTCCTCGTGTCTGCTATCATTCTGTAAAGACTCTCTATATGTATGTAGGTATGAGTGAGTAACAGTTGCCGGTTACAGTGATACTTCATATTCGCTGGTATTGTACTGTATGGCTTCGGTATTTCTTAATATACAAACGGCACCGTTAGGGGATTGAGGTATTTAAAAACCAGCCTACATTACTTATATATAGAAATAAATAATGTGGCTTGGACAATAATGACGACTACTCTCTCTTACCTTCCCCAAACAAGGGCTTTTCGAAAGTATACATTGGACACAAATGACTTAGTACATACATTGGTGGTTTAACAAAAGCCCTCATTAGAGATAGGTGAAGGAGCACACAGTGAACATACAGATTAATGTTTGCACGCGTAGATCATGTAAGGTGAGGTGTTGAACACCAGACACGTGGTGTAGTAACTCCCTCACAGATGGCGTTATGAGGGGCCTGATGATGTAGCAGTTACCTCACAGATGGTGTTATGAGGAACTTCACATGATGATGCTGTAGCCAAACATTCACTACGTGGTGTCGTAGCATCTTGGGGACACCACGTGGTCGACATGACTCACTCGTTCAAGTGGGTGAGGTGTGGTCCCAGGCCTCTCTATCGTGGAGTCTCAGGGGAAGTATAACTGGGTACCTGGGACCTCACTGTGTGAAGGTGGTTAGCTAGCTTGGGTAAGACTCAACTGCCGAGTTGTTTTTCACTGAGTTAAGCACTGTTCACCACTATTCATCACTGGTTCCATTCCTTGGCCAAATGAGATAGTACCTTATGGCAAGAACTTGTTGATAGTCCGCTGGGGAGGAGGGTTCAGGGGAGTGAGTTGGTATGGGCCAACATATAAATAATAATAATAATAATAATAATAATTAACGGTTTATTGAAATAGCTTGGCAGCCAGAAGACTGAAAATATACAGTTACATATTTGGGGAATGGGTTACGAATTACAAATAATATACAAGTAACATGAGTGACACAAATAAGACATATAATAACTAGCTGGGGAAAAGCTCAAACTACAGTTCATTTCAGCATAGTGACAGTGCAAGGAGTAGTGTTTACTGGGAGTGAGTACACTGATTTATTACAAGTTATCGATAATTTTTACAATGGTTGGGACTGGGCTGTTCTTATAGCGATCAGTTCGTGCACGTATGGGCTGGGCTGGATGCGGTTGTGGTGTCGAAGAGCAATTCTCGGACTAGGGATCTCAGGTGGTAGTAGGAGCCGGTGTCGGGGATGGTGTAGAAGCTTCTTACCAAATTTGCAGATGGGGTCGTGGTGATGGTCAGTGAGAGTCTAAAGGGTCAGTGTGTTGATAACTTCTTCAGTATATGAATGGGAAGGTAGAAACCAATCTTGCATAGCCTCTTGCCTTTCTAGTGTTTGCATTGTGGCATTTAGGGAGGAAGACCAGGTGAGCTGGGGAAGTATGAATGTTGTGTAAACACTGAGGAGCTGGTGTGCAGGAACACCGAGGGACTTGAGTCGGAGTAGGAGGTGGAGACGGAAACTGGAGGATTTGATAACTTCACTGACGTGTGGTTTCTAATTTAGTTTGTTGTCTATGGTGACGCCGAGGAGCTTCGTGGAATCTAAAACCTGGAGTGTGTTCGGACCTAGAGTAATGGAAGGAGGTGGGACAATGTCGGAGGAGAGGTTGATGTGCATAACCATGGTTGTTGGTGGCCCAGTTTTGGAGACTGTTCAATAAATCATGAAGGGCGGTATAGTTTGGAGCAGAATTGTTGACGCTGATCCCAATGGTGGAGTCGTCGACATTTTTCCAGCGAGCAGGGGTTTCTCTTACGGCATCATTGATGAGCATAAGGAAGCAGAGTGGTCCCATCTTGGTGCCTTGGGGGACGCCACAGGTGAGTGACTGAAAGGTGGAGACAGCCAGCCCCTCGGAAGCGTACAGCTTGGCGTCGGTCACTGAGGAAGTCTGTAAGCCATGGTATAATAAGACTTCTCCGAAGCCCTAGGTCAATAGCTTTGTTGATGATTATATTGTGGTCGACTAGGTCGAACGCTTTAGTGAAATCAATGAAGGCGACAGCTACAGACGTTTTTCGTTTCTCGAGATGGCGGTATATGTAATCGAGAAAGCTGACAAGACAGTCAGTCAGTGGTGGAGGAAGTTTTCATGTTGCCAAATTGCTGAGGGTCTACTACGACTCCTGCAATATCAGCAAAAGCCCAGCCAGTCGAACACAAAACTTTCACAGATTAGGCTGGGTATTGGGGTGATTGCAATAGGTCGTAGCTGATTTAAGGATTGTGGGCTGGTTGACTTGGGTACTGGTGATACATAAGAGGTCTTCCAGTCAGCTGGGCATCTGGCTTGACTGAAAGAAGCATTGATGATGGAGCATAGGGGTTTAGCAAGCTCCGGGGAGAACTCCTTGAAGCGTTTCATTGGTAAGTCAATGGGGGTGGTAGAGCGTTTTAATTTTAGTTTTTCCAGGCGTTTTGCTATTTCAAATACTTCTACTAAGTCAGTGGGAAGGGGGGGGCTGGTAGGTAAGCAGGGAGAGTGGTTGTGTCAAGCCGGGGGAGCGTCTGGCATATGGTGTGTGGTATGTGTGTGTGTGTGTGTGTGTCTCTATGCTTGGATCTCCTCACAGCTAACTATATTATAGTTAAGTATAGTAGGCTATACACTATTTTGTTAGTATGTGTTATAAAATGAAATTGCATGTTATTATTATTAATATTATTATTATTAGTAGTAGTAGTAGTAGTAGTAGTAGTATTATTATTATTATTGTTATTATTATTACCTGCTAATATAATACTAAGTTGCCCGCCAGATTTACTCAGAGATGGGAGGAGCACATTGGTGGCGGTGTTGTTTATACTCCGCCCGATTACTGATTCCTATTCACCGAGCCAGAGCTGGCGGGCGGCGTGTTATGTGCCACGTTTTGTTTCCCATTGGGCGTACCGCTCAGCTGGGGAGTAGGAGATTTCATAAAAAACAAGTTTGAGTGGAGAGCACACCTTTTCCTTCACATACAGTTATCTTAGACCATCTACTAGTATAATAGTTTGCACAAAAATACTCTACACTCTTTCTAGGTTATTGTTATGTTTTTTTTTTTTTTTTTGATTTCTCATCAGATTGTGCATTCAACTAATATACACTATTAGTGTGTTTATTATTATGTTTTATAGTATTATTTCGTATAATATTGGGTAACACAATTAGAGTCACTAGTATAGTATATTTTCGGGGTTTATAGCAGTTTGTGGTCTAATAGTATCATGCTTTATGAGTGGTGTTCTATGTAGTGATGGATGATTAGGCAATAAAATATGCTTTGGGTGTTTATAGCAGTTTGTGGTCTACTAGTATCATGCTTTATGGGTGGTGTTCTATGTAGTGATGATTAGGCCATAAAATATGCTTTTGGTTTATTGCTAACAAAATATACTTTGCTCTACCGCTGGAGTGCAAAACATGGTGAAACTTACATACACCGTTAATAAAGTATTGGTGGAAGAAGAAGAAGAAGTAAGAGGAAGAATTGTGGAGGGAATGAACAGTGAGACAATGTAAAGCCTCCAGGATGGCGGCAGCGTTTCTGTTATTAATATATAATAAGACAATAGGAAAATATGTTGTTGTCTCTACCTGTATTATTACCTTTGCGATAGCATGGTTAAATTTGGGGAGGACAGAGGAAGGAGCAGGAGGTGAGGAAGGGATTTGTAGTGGGAGAGATAGTGTCTGTGATCCTCGGATCACCACTCCTCGGATTATGTCAGTTCAAGTTTAGAAGCTCAATCAACTTTCCCTGATTACGAATTGGCAACCTTTCGATTTACAACAGGTACCTACTTACTGCTACAGTAGGTAGGTGAACAGGGACCAAGGGGGCTAGGAAGAGTGTCCAAACAACTTGCCTGTGTGATGTAGTCGTGGCCAGAATTAGGTTAGGATACAGACACATCTGGCTAGTTAGTAACGCTGTACCCATACCGGAACACTCAGCATGTAAACTTGGTGATACACCTTTAAAGCACTATATTATTGAATGTGACACTGTCAAAGACTTCAGGCCACCTCACTTATTGTATCTTGAACTATGTCATTACTTCATTGAGGACATTACATTCTTGCTGTTTATCCCAAATTGGCTAGCTAGCTAGCCCACACTGATTAGTCTACAATTACAATATGACTCCAATGTATGCTGCTGGTAAATGTGTACTGTCAATGAACCAGAGTGAAAATAAGGTCGCCTCCCTTCCTGCTGCTGCTGCTAAAGCTGCTGCTGCTTCTTGCGCCCTTCTAAGTCCCGTTTAAGTCCCCCACCCCAGGCCCCCGCAGTACCCCTTCACATCTACACCATTCAAAAACATTTACACTCAATTTGCACAGAGTGTTATCCTGCAAAACGTTGATGTCGTATATTTCTCTCTTTAAGTGATATCCTGTGGCTCCGAAAGGAGCCTGTTTGGTTAGGTTGTCTTGTGTGAACGAACCTTGGGTTCTTATTTCTTCTCTGTCTTCTTGGGGAGGAGCACAGCTTGGATGTTAGGAAGGACCCCCCCTTGGGCAATGGTGACTCCAGATAGGAGCTTGTTCAGCTCCTCGTCATTGCGAATGGCAAGCTGAAGATGACGCGGGATAATGCGGGTCTTCTTGTTGTCGCGGGCGGCGTTACCGGCCAGCTCGAGCACTTCTGCTGCCAGGTACTCCATGACGGCTGCAAGGTACACAGGTGCACCTGCACCAACACGCTCAGCATAGTTGCCTTTACGCAAGAGACGGTGGATCCTACCCACGGGGAACTGGAGTCCGGCCCTGCTAGAACGGGACTTTGACTTGCCCTTAACTTTGCCTCCCTTGCCGCGTCCTGACATGTTGCTGCTGCTGCTTTTCGTGATAGGAGTTAAATTTCCGCCCGCCACCTTGGTCTTTTATACCAAGCTCAGGATCAGGCCAGATGGCCGTCTCGCGGACCCAACCAATGTAAGAGAGCCGTAGCTGCAGCCAGTCTGATCCTGAGCGGCCCGCTCGGTATATAAGGAAAAGTTAGTCGGGCCAGTTTTCAATTCTCTCGCTCCGCGCCACGAGTAACTGTGCCGCCATGCATCCCAAAACTTCCGGAAAGGCTGCCAAGAAGGCTGGAAAGGCCCAGAAGGCCATTGCCAAGGGTGACAAGAAGAAGAAGCGCAGGAGGAAGGAAAGCTACAGCATCTACATCTACAAGGTACTGAAGCAAGTGCACCCCGACACAGGAGTCTCCTCCAAAGCTATGTCCATCATGAACTCTTTCGTGAACGACATCTTCGAGCGCATCGCTGCCGAGGCTTCCCGCCTGGCGCACTACAACAAACGCTCCACCATTACAAGTCAGGAAATCCAGACAGCTGTCCGACTCTTGCTGCCCGGTGAACTGGCCAAGCATGCCGTGTCTGAGGGCACCAAGGCTGTCACCAAGTACACCTCTTCCAAGTAAGAGGTTACTTGTGCACAACAAACACGCCATCCCACTACTACAACTTAATCGGCTCCATCGGAGCCACAGTTACATGTTAAAGAGACAGTTACCGACAGTGATATATTGAGAGGGAAATAAAAAAAATAAAATTATAATAATCTGCATTCTCTATTGGCGTAGAAACAGGACTAAATCGAAACATAATAAATAAATAAATAAATTCTGCGTGGAGTACTTTTACACCCACTGCAAAGTGACATACATGGAGTGTGTTTGGGCTTCATTTCTTGTTTGCAGCATGCCTATTTCATGTAAAAAAAATTTTTATTTTATTTTATTGTATGTTCTTTTATTTCTTGCACCTGTTTGTTTATTACCCATAAATTAGGCTACGATATTTTTAACTTACCGTTAGGCGATTTGGGTAACCGAAATTAACGCTCTCCGACCACCAACCATTTCGATTGTCATGAAAATTATCTTAAGAACAGTTCTTTGGCCCTGAGAAGGGCCGAGTTATAGATGTCTGGTAGGTTTTGTTGTGCTTTTTGTTTTTCCCCAAGGAAGAGGACTTAAGCACGCTCTCCGCGGATGCGCCGGGCCAGCTGGATGTCCTTGGGCATGATGGTAACGCGCTTGGCGTGAATGGCACACAGGTTGGTGTCCTCGAAAAGACCCACCAGGTAAGCCTCAGAGGCTTCCTGCAGAGCCATGACGGCAGACGACTGGAGGCGCAGGTCAGTCTTGAAATCCTGGGCGATCTCACGCACCAGGCGCTGGAAGGGCAGCTTCCTGATGAGTAGCTCTGTGCTCTTCTGGTAACGACGGATCTCACGAAGGGCGACGGTTCCGGGCCTGTAACGAGGGGGCTTCTTGACACCACCGGTGGCTGGGGCGGACTTGCGAGCTGCCTTGGTGGCAAGCTGCTTCCGTGGAGCCTTGCCTCCAGTGGACTTGCGGGCAGTCGCGTGCAGATATCTCGGCAGCCAGTCAGCCAGGAGAAAGCCATTCCTCCTCATTATCATCAATCGCAAAGCTACGCCCCACCTCCCAGAGGGAGGGACGGCCTTGGATGAACGATACTACCGCTGCGTCCACAGCACGCCACCTACTCCCACCAAACCGTGGGCGAAGCCACACCAGGACCACCTGTAGTAGCATCCACAACAACATGACTGGACGAGGCAAAGGAGGCAAGGGACTTGGAAAGGGTGGCGCCAAGCGTCATCGTAAGGTGCTTCGTGACAACATCCAGGGTATCACCAAGCCCGCCATTCGTCGTCTAGCTCGGCGTGGAGGTGTTAAACGTATATCCGGCCTCATCTACGAGGAGACCCGCGGCGTCCTCAAGGTGTTTCTGGAGAACGTCATCCGTGACGCCGTCACCTGCACCGAGCACGCAAAAAGGAAGACCGTCACCGCCATGGATGTGGTGTATGCCCTGAAACGGCAGGGCCGCACCCTTTATGGTTTTGGTGGTTAATCAACCTGATGGACGGGCGCACACCACCACCACCACCACGACAAACAAATATACGGACCTAATTTTAGGTCCACATTTAAATCGCTAAAGAGTTGGTTAGACACTGAGTAAATCGTTGAAAATATATCCAATAACATGATCCTCTCTAATTCTGGACTTGTGGTATGAGTATAGGTTGTGTGTGAACGTGTTGGAACCACTTCCTAATAATTGTCAGTCAGTCAGTCAGTCAGTCAACATTCACCTAACCTCCAGGTACCTCACCTAAGTTCCTGTAGCGTCACCGAACCTCACGAAATGTAACCCAATGTAGTTTATAATCTATCCTAACATGACATAACATAACCACGCACTATATTACTTCGGTAAGAGTAATGAGTTTTAATACGCAAAGTTGCAGTTAGCATTCATTCATACATACATACATACATACATACATACATACATACATACATACATACATATATACATAACATGCTAGTGGCAGGGGGGGATTGAAGTGAATTTTAGGAGGATAGAATAGGTGCAGTGGCTAAACAGCGCTTGCGTGAGGGACTTTAAGCAGCAACTCGCCTGGATGCGGCAGGATAGAGTCAGGTCAAGCGTCCGGTGCATGTTGGGTTCCGCCATGGTTTCTCAGTGTTTGGTCGGCTTGATTGTGTGTGTTGTTTTCTTGTTTGGAGGAAATGTCTTGGTATTCTTCTTCTTATCTTGAAGTTGATTTTCTTCTAACTCTTCTCCTCTTGTTGTTCGTCTTCCTCGTGTCTGCTATCATTCTGTAAAGACTCTCTATATGTATGTAGGTATGAGTGAGTAACAGTTGCCAGTTACAGTGATACTTCATATTCGCTGGTGTTGTACTAGTGGACAGCCTCCCCGATGAAAATTAGAAGGGCACTGGTGAACATACAGATTAATGTTTGCACGCGTAGATCATGTAAGGTGAGATGTTGAACACCAGACACGTAGTGTAGTAACTCCCTCACAGATGGCGTTATGAGGGGCCTGATGATGTAGCAGTTACCTCACAGATGGTGTTATGAGGAAATTCACATGATGATGCTGTAGCAAAACATTCACTACGTGTTGTCGTAGCATCTTGGGGACACCACGTGGTCGACATGACTCACTCATTCAAGTGGTGAGGTGTGGTCCCAGGCCTCTCTATCGTGGAGTCTCAGGGGAAGTATAACTGGGTACCTGGGACCTCACTGTGTGAAGGTGGTTAGCTAGCTTGGGTAAGACTCAACTGCCGAGTTGTTTTTCACTGAGTTAAGCACTGTTCACCACTATTCATCACTGGTTCCATTCCTTTGCCAAATGAGGTAGTACCTTATGGCAAGAACTTGTTGATAGTCCGGTGGGGAGGAGGGTTCAGGGGAGTGAGTTGGTATGGGCCAACATATAAATAATAATAATAATAATAATAATAATTAACGGTTTATTGAAAGTGCTTGGCAGCCAGAAGGCTGAAAATATACAGTTACATATTTGGGGAATGGGTTACGAATTACAAATAATAAACAAGTAACATGAGTGACACAAATAAGACATATAATAACTAGCTGGGGAAAAGCTCAAACTACAGTTCATTTCAACATAGTGACAGTGCAAGGAGTCGTGTTTACTGGGAGTGAGTACACTGATTTATTACAAGTTATCGATAATTTTTACAATGGTTGGGACTGGGCTGTTCTTATAGAGATCAGTTCGTGCACGTATGGGCTGGATGCGGTTGTGGTGTCGAAGAGCAATTCTCGGACTAGGGATCTCAGGTGGTAGTAGGAGCCGGTGTCGGGGATGGTGTAGAAGCTTCTTACCAAATTTGCAGATGAGGTCGTGGTGATGGTCAGTGAGAGTCTAAAGGGTCGGTCAGTGTGTTGAGCGCTTCTTGATATGTGGAGTAGGAAGGGTAGAGAATAATCTTGCATGGCCTCTTTTGCACTTTTTCTAGGTGTTTACGTTGTGTGGCATTTAGGGAAGAAGACCAGGTGAGCTTGGGAAGTATGAATGTTGTGTAAACACTGAGGAGCTCGTGTGCAGGAACACCGAGGGACTTGAGTCGGCGTAGGAGGTGGAGACGGAAACTGGAGGATTTGATAACTTCACTGACGTGTGGTTTCTAATTTAGTTTGTTGTCTATATGTATGTGTGTGTGTGTGTGTATATACTACTGTACTTTTTAGATCCTCCTACGCAACCTAACCTATTATAGTTAAGTATAGTAGGCTATACACTATTTTGTTATTATGTGTTATAAAATGTAATTGCATGTTATTATTATTAATATTATTATTATTAATATTATTATTATTCTTATTATTATTAGTATTATTATTATTATTATTATTATTTTTATTATTGTTATTATTATTACATACTAATATAATACTAAGTTGCCCACCAGATTTCCTCAGAGATGGGAGGAGCACATTGGCGGCGGTGTTGTTTATACTCCGCCCGATTACTGATTCCTATTCACCGAGCCAGAGCTGGCGGGCGGCGTGTTATGTGCCACGTTTTGTTTCCCATTGGGCGTACCGCTCAGCTGGGGAGTTGGAGATTTCATAAAAAGAAAGTTTGAGTGGAGAGCACACCTTTTCCTTCACATACAGTTATCTTAGACCATCTACTAGTATAATAGTTTGCACAAAAATACTCTACACTCTTTATAGGTTATTGTTATGTTGTTGTTTTTTTTTTTACTTCTCATCAGATTGTGCATTCAACTAATATACACTAATAGTGTGTTTATTATTATGTTTTATAGTATTATTTCGTAAAATATTGGGTAACACAATTATAGTCACTAGTATAGTCTATTATATTATTGGGGTTTATAGCAGTTTGTGGTCTAATAGTATCATGCTTTATGAGTGGTGTTCTATGTAGTGATGATTAGGCAATAAAATATGCTTTGGGTGTTTATAGCAGTTTGTGGTCTACTAGTATCATGCTTTATGGGTGGTGTTCTATGTAGTGATGATTAGGCCATAAAATATGCTTTTGGTTTATTGCTAACAAAATATACTTTGCTCTACCGCTGTAGTGCAATACATGGTGAAACTTACATACACCGTTAATAAAGTATTGATGGAAGAAGAAGTAAGAGGAAGAATTGTGGAGGTAATGAACAGTGAGACAATGTATAGCCTCCGGGATGGCGGCAGCGTTTCTGTTATTAATATATAATAAGACAATAGGAAAATATGTTGTTGTCTCTACCTGTATTATTACCTTTGCGATAGCATGGTTAAATTTGGGGAGGACAGAGGAAGGAGCAGGAGGTTAGGAAGGGATTTGTAGTGGGAGAGATAGTGTCTGTGATCCTCGGATCACCACTCCTCGGATTATGTCAGTTCAAGTTTAGAAGCTCAATCAACTTTCCATGATTACGAATTGGCAACCTTTCGATTTACAACAGGTACCTACTTACTGCTACAGTAGGTAGGTGAACAGGGACCAAGAGGGCTAGGAAGAGTGTCCAAACAACTTGCCTGTGTGATGTAGTCGTGGCCAGAATTAGGTTAGGATACAGACACATCTGGCTAGTTAGTAACGCTGTACCCATACCGGAACACTCAGCATGTAAACTTTGTGATACACCTTTAAAGCACTATATTATTGAATGTGACACTGTCAAAGACATCTTGAACTATGTCATTACTTCATTGAGGACATTACATTCTTGCTGTTTATCCCAAATTGGCTAGCTAGCTAGCCCACACTGATTAGTCTACAATTACAATATGACTCCAATGTATGCTGCTGGTAAATGTGTACTGTCAATGAACCAGAGTGAAAATAAGGTCGCCTCCCTTGCTGCTGCTGCTAAAGCTGCTGCTGCTTCTTGCGCCCTTCTAAGTCCCGTTTAAGTCCCCCACCCCAGGCCCCCGCAGTACCCCTTCACATCTACACCATTCAAAAACATTTACACTCAATTTGCACAGAGTGTTATCCTGCAAAACGTTGATGTCGTATATTTCTCTCTTTAAGTGATATCCTGTGGCTCCGAAAGGAGCCTGTTTGGTTAGGTTGTCTTGTGTGAACGAACCTTGGGTTCTTATTTCTTCTCTGTCTTCTTGGGGGGGAGCACAGCTTGGATGTTAGGAAGGACACCCCCTTGGGCAATGGTGACTCCAGACAGGAGCTTGTTCAGCTCCTCGTCATTGCGAATGGCAAGCTGAAGATGACGCGGGATAATGCGGGTCTTCTTGTTGTCGCGGGCGGCGTTACCGGCCAGCTCGAGCACTTCTGCTGCCAGGTACTCCATGACGGCTGCAAGGTACACAGGTGCACCTGCACCAACACGCTCAGCATAGTTGCCTTTACGCAAGAGACGGTGGATCCTACCCACGGGGAACTGGAGTCCGGCCCTGCTAGAACGGGACTTTGACTTGCCCTTCACCTTGCCCCCCTTGCCGCGTCCTGACATGTTGCTGCTGCTGCTTTTCGTGATAGGAGTTAAATTTCCGCCCGCCACCTTGGTCTTTTATACCAAGCTCAGGATCAGGCCAGGTGGCCGTCTCGCGGACCCAACCAATGTAAGAGAGCCGTAGCTGCAGCCAGTCTGATCCTGAGCGGCCCGCTCGGTATATAAGGAAAAGTTAGTCGGGCCAGTTCAGAGGCTGATTGGGCACGGGAGGAGACTGACGTTCTTGCGGGAACAGTACTCTGTAACGGTTTTTCTTCGCCATTGACCGCTGCATCTTGTGCGATTGCACTTGCACTTGTTCTTGCTAATTAAAGCATTGCAACATTTCATCATTCATCAATTCATTCTAATAGTGGCTCTGTCACTTACAATTTTTGACACCTCACGAGCGCACAGGATTGACAACCTTAGCATTCCCTCCCCACAGTTAGTGTGAGTGACCCACACAACTGCGAGGGAAGCGCTAACTGTTGTCCTTCCTGACGTGGTAGGAGGGCTTTCTCTCTTACTTCTTTTTTTTCTAATACTTACCCTGGCCGAGGCACCTGCTGAATTTTCATAATTCAGTATTCGTGCTAGAGCCCCCCCAGTGGTGCGCACCTCACGGAGTGGGATTGTGTGTCTCCAGTGGGGGTCGGGGAAAACCTGGGCCAATCCAGCAGTGACGTCTGTGATCGTGCAGGCACACCACTGTTCGGGGGTCGTCCTTAAGTAAAAGTATTTTTTTTTGCACTGAGGGCCTTGCATAACCTTAGTGCACCAAAACCATACATGTAATTAAACAAGCAAAGCTGTACCCAAGGGGTGGTTCCCAGCCACCCCAACCATGCCCTCTGGGAGGGGAATCAACAAGCCCCCCTCTACTCGTCCAGGCAGGGACAAGCAGAGGCGGGAGACCAATCATAATGACCCACGACTGCCAAGACCAATGACAGACAAAGACAATGTAACGACCACCGACCAAAACACACAACAAAGACGTAACATTGAAGTGTCAACTGAGAAGGCCAGAGTAATCCACTTTCGGACTGTTGACACGTCCACCTCGTTTGACAAAATTAATGGGTTCATTATCCAGAAGGCCATTAAGGATCAGATAGGGGACGTGGAGAAAGTCCGAAAGACAAGAAAAGGCGAACTCCAAGTTACTGTTAAAGACGCTAAGCAAATGAGGGACGCCTTGAATCTGAAAACATTTCATTCAACTATAGTGGAACCGTATATCCCAGCATTTCTCAATACCTGTAAGGCTGTAGTTAACAGCTACGAATTCCAGGGGATGAGTAATGACGAAATTAAGTACCACATGAAAGATCAAGGAGTCGTCGATGCCTTCGTCTTTAATAGGAGGACCGCAGACGGAGAACGAAAACGATCAACTACAGCTGTACTGACCTTTGACGGACTTGTTAGGCCCACTCATGTCTTGGTAGGATATGAGAGAGTCCAAACGAAAACATACGTTCCATTTCCCATGCGATGTTTCAACTGCCAAAGGTTTGGACACACTGGTAAGGCCTGCCGTAACACCCAGGTATGCTCCAAATGTGCTCAAACCGGACACAGGGACAATGACTGCACACAAACTGAGGAAAAATGCTACCACTGTTCGGGTCAACATGCTGCCTCAGACAGGAAGTGCCCTTCCTACATGACGGAGTATGAGATCAGTAGGGTGAGAGCAGAGAATAATTTGGACTACAAGGAGGCTAAGAGGCAGGTGGAGATGTCCTTGCAGACACCAACACCTGGAATGTCCTTCGCATCCGCTGTAACCAAAAACACCTCACCTCCCAAAATGTGCAAAAGCCCAAAACGCTGACCATATCAACTCTCAGATTTAAAATTCAGTATCATACAGTGGAATTGCAGAGGTGCTAGGAATAAAAACGCTCAATTTCATTTACTAATGTCATTATTCCGGCCGGACGTTTTTTGCCTACAAGAGACGCTACTTGCGGGTCACGACGACCCACCTGTATTCGACAACTACACGTCCTACAGGGGAGACAACCTAAGGGGGGTAGCCCTATACATTTGGAGTTCATTCGCCCAGCAAAGAGTCAGTCTGAACGTGAACCTGCAGGCTGTGGCGTGCAGAGTTAAGATTCGGACTGGCTATGTTGCCATCTGTTCACTATACTGTCCTCCGGGCGGGCTCATCGACGATGGTGAGCTTGAGGAGCTATTTAACCAACTGCCAGGAAAGAAAATGATCCTCGGCGACCTCAATGCTCGCCATTTGCGGTGGGGCAGTGTCCGGAGTGATGGGAGGGGAGAGCAGGTGGCTGCAGCTATCCTCAACTCCAACCTGTCTCTTCTGAATGACGGTAGTGCGACTCGAGTGGACGAACGATTTGGCACAGCGTCAGCTATAGATCTTTCTATAGTTGATGCTGCCTTGCTATTAGATTGTAAATTTTCTACATACGACGACTCTCTGGGTAGCGACCATTTTCCGATCTGCATTTCTTAGGAGTGTGGCGCCCCAACGGCTACTCCCGAGGTGCGCTACAACCTTAGGAAGGCAGACTGGAGGGCCTACTCAGGAGCCGTTCGTATAGACACCATTGGACAAGACATCAACACCAAAATTACACACATACAACAAGCTATAATACACGCAGCAGACTTAACAATTCCTAAGACTTCTGCAAAAACCCACAGGCCTGGAGTTCCATGGTGGACACCAGACTGCCGACGAGTGGTCTGTGAGCGAAATAGGCTATGTCGTTTATTCAATAGAATTCCATCACTAGTAAACTTAATTGAATATAAAAAAGCTAGAGCCAAGGCTAGGAGGGTTCTCAGGAAGTGTAAGAGAGAGTCTTGGCGGGCGTTCGTCTCCACTATTAACAAGGATACCCCTTCCTCTGAGGTATGGTCGGCTATAAACCGGGTCAGATCCAAAGGAGGAAGGAGTTTTATCCCACAGGTGAGTAGTGGAGGGCGGATTCTCGACGAACCCCAGGCCATTGCCAACACCCTAGGCCAGAAGTTTGCAGATGCCAGTAGCTCCACTAATCACGATCCACGCTTCGGCGTGTTCCGTGATCGTGCCGAGCTCTTGCATCTCGACTTCGAGAACGGGGACGAACAGGGCTACAATCGAGCATTTTCCCCAGAGGAACTTTCCTTTGCTATTAAAAAGGGCAAGGGCTCTACTCCTGGACCTGACGGTATACGATACGAGATGATTAAGCACCTTGACCAGGGAAACCTGGACAAATTGCTAGAAGTGTACAATGAGATCTGGACGTCCAGAACGTTTCCAAACGCATGGCACTTTGCCCATGTCGTACCGATCCCGAAGAGGGACAAATGCCCGAACAACACCAACTCATTCCGTCCGATTTCGCTCACAAACTGTCTGTGTAAGGTCATGGAACGTATGATAAAGCGTAGACTAATGTATTTTTTGGAAAGTAACAACTTATTGAATGATCGACAGTGTGGTTTCCGCCAAGGTAGAAGCACACTAGATCATTTAATAAGTCTTGAAACTGACATCTCAAAAGCTCTTTGCAGTAAAGAAACATTAATTGCAGTATTCTTAGATATAGAAAAAGCTTTCGACATGACATGGCGGACTGGCCTCATGATGAAGCTCCACGCCTTGGGTCTGAGAGGTAATTTGCCAATTTTTATTAGTAATTTTTTGCAGGACAGGACTTTTTCCGTCAAATTAAAAGGTAACGTAAAATCAGACACATTTGTCTTTGAAAATGGAGTTCCACAAGGTAGCGTTTTGGGCCCAATTTTATTCCTTATAATGATTAATGATTTCCTATCACCAGCCCCCAGCTTAAGTGACCTCAAATTCTCCTTGTTTGCTGACGATTGCGCAATCTGGCGCTCCTCTCGAGCTGAGAGGCTATCTGCACAAAGGGTGCAGGCTGGCCTAAAAGCCGCGGAACAGTGGGCAATACAATGGGGATTTAGGTTTTCAGTTGAGAAGACAGTCGGAGTAGTCTTCACTAAGAAACGTAACATTAGTAATCCAGTATTAAAATTAAATGATACTCCTATTAAATTTCAGACTTCAGTAAAATTTCTTGGTGTTCATTTTGACCGGAAATTAACGTGGAAAAACCACATTAACGAACTTGAAAGTAAATGTCTAAAAGTCACAAACATCCTGAAAGTTTTATCAGGTACTACATGGGGAGCCGATAGGAAATCTTTATTAATGGTGTATAAGACCCTGATCAGATCAAAACTTGATTATGGATGCCAGTTGTATGCTTCGGCATGCAACACCACACTCGCAAAGCTAACCAGAATACAGAACCGATGCCTTCGTCTATGTCTGGGTGCCTACAGGTGTACACGTGTAGGTAAACTAGAGGTTGAGGCCCACGTCCCTCCACTTCACATCAGGAGGGACATGTTGACGCTAAGGTACGGGTTGAGTATGGCTAGGAAGCGCGGCACAGACCACCCAGGTTGGTGTGCTGTTGCTAATTTCCGTTTCCTGCAGCTGCGTAGGTCCCTGTCCTCGGTTGTCCGCCTCCAGACCTTGTGCCAGGGTGCTGGTATCCATTTCGAAGACGTTGATAGATACGTTCCACCGTTGTGTCCGCCATGGGAGAACCCCAACTTCCATGTGGAAACATCGTGGCTTCCGGGAGCAAAGAATGACTTTCATCCTGAGCTCCTGAGGCAACTTTTCTATCAATTTCTTGAAGGATTCAGCGCCTATACTCACGTGTACACCGACGGGTCCAAGACTGAAGACAACGTCGGAGCCGGTATCTGGGGCAGAGACGGGGAGTGGAGCTCCCGCCTGCCGCGGCATACAACCATATTCTCTGCAGAAATGTTCGCAATAAATAGAGCCATTGACATTGCAATAACAAGCAATGTCAATGATGTCGCTGTAATTTCAGATTCCATGTCAGCTCTTAAAGCAATTCAAGGTGGTGATACTACCAGCAATGAGATACAGGGCAACATTATTAATAAATTACATGAGTGTGCCAAGAATATTGTGCTGGTGTGGGTGCCTGGGCATTGCAACATTTGGGGCAATGAACAGGCAGACAGATTAGCAAGAGCGACTGTGGGTCTCGGGGAGACAACTAATGTACCCTGGGAGACTCAGTCGTGTCTCTCCTTGGGGAAGACATATACATTTGGAAAGTGGCAACTTGAATGGACTAGGTTGGATCTCCACAACACCTGGAAGCCTAATATAGGAAACTGGCCCTCAGCATATAGAAAGAATAGGAGGGAAGAGGTCGTTCTCGCCAGACTAAGGCTGAACTGTACCTATCTGACCCACCTAGGGGCCTATCTTGATAATTCCTTCCCACCTATCTGTGCCACTTGTAACCTAATTCTCTCCATCAGACATATTCTGACTGAGTGCAGCCAGTACGAACCAGAGCGCCGGCAGCTGGTGATCCTAGCTGCCGAGCAAGGCTTCGTGCTGACTGTACCTAACCTATTGCAAGATAATGTCACCATAAGTGACGCAGTAATAACCTTCCTCAAGGAGACCCATCTTATCGGCATGTTATGATTGACACACGCATGAACTCTTTTTATATCTATTATATGTATGTAACCATGCCTTAAAAAATAAAAAATAAAAAAATAAAAATGAATAAAACAAAAAATAAAACATACAACATGAGAAACACATCACAAACCTTATCATTACATACAACACTCACATTTATCAAGCTAAACTGACACCCACCAACATATATTCAAACAAAAAGACACGGGCTACAAAAGACAAAATAAAAAATAAAAATAAAAAATCACAGAGAAACTAGTCACCTGACAAGCCATTTCATCTGGTCTGTCACTAACTCACCATCATATCACTCATGCATACCATAATTCATCCCAAATAAAACAACAAGAAGAAAGAAGTAACCAAAATACCAAGAACAAGAAGAACACAAGAATAACAAGAAAAGAAGAAACAAGAACATCAGATTAGTTGTAGCAAGAAAGAAGACCAAGATTAGAAGAAGAAAGAAGACATCAGCTTCGGCCGAAATAGCCTAATGGCGAAGAGGCCAGTAATCCCCAACATCAGTCAGTCAGTCAGGGCCAGTTTTCAACAGTCTGATCCTGAGCGTCCCGCTGAACGGACGTCTTTCTAGACCGCTCACTGCAAAGCCAGCCAGCCTATCTCTTACTTTCGACAAACTGCACTATAACTTCAACATCAACCTCATTACCATCACTTCACACAACCGGGAAGCTCGTTCCAGACAACGCCCTTTCTGTGCCTCCCTACTGATCAGGGGTGACTCCTGATCAGAGGCGGCCCTGACTGGGAGATCTGTAACGGTTTTCCGTAGCGGACTCGGGCCGCGATCCCACTGGTGCACTTGCACCCTTGGCTATTTCTCCTTGATCTTCCTTCTTTTTCGCTCTGGCCTGGGGACCTGCACCCTAGAGGTGTATTCGTCCTTGGGTCCCCCCTGTAACTGTTCACCTCCACGGTAGGAGATTGTGAACACGAAAGGGGGTAGGAGCAGAACCCCCCCCCCCTCCGCCGAGCCTTCCTGGGAAACCGTGATCGTGCGTGTTCCACCTAGGAAGGGGGTCGCAATCCTTAATCCTCCACCCTTCCCCTAATAGGTACACTTTAAGCTCACGTCTATAAGTGAGCACATCACCAACAATAGGGATATAGGCTCCCCTAACGGGGCTTCTGGGTGAGTGACACAGGAACCACTCCACGACCACTCGACCAGCAAGTGGCGGTGGGGAGTGCTGTAATTCCTGTGTTTAGGTTGCTCGCCTGGAATAGGTAGGGTGCCGGTAAAAAAACTACAACAAGACTGATGCCACGGAAAACGAATTAAGCAATGACTAGGACAACTGGAAACAGGATACGGGTACGCTCCCTCTTGGGGGGCGTATCCGAAAAACGCAAGGAGGAACTGGGCATACTACTGTGTGCCCAGCTAAACATCAAATTCGCCGCGCTAATCGAAACAAAGGACTCCTACATAGTCCTTTGCCTCGAAGAAAAAGATGTAGATAACATGCTGTCTGTTGAATCAACAAAGAAATTAGAAGAACAAGGGTTCGAAATTGTAATACCACCACAACTACGAGCCAAAAAATCCATAGTAATTAAAAGGGTTGATAAGGACATACTGGTACAATCACCAAGGAATATTGCCAATAATATAGAAGAAAAGAACACATGGGCCAGAGTTGAAGAGGTTGTGCTAATGCCTGGTGCCCCTACCATGATGAAGGTCAGGTTTGCAGAGATCTCCATGGCACAAAAAGCCCTAGAGAATGGACTCTGTATTTCCCACTACCATCTCACAAAGTATCAAATTGAGCAGGAGGAATTTTTTACAATAACACCGTGCTGGAACTGTTATAAATATAATCATCTAGCCATAAATTGTCCACTAAAGGACAAGAAGATCTGCTCCGAATGTGCATCAGAGGGCCATACTTTCAGAGAATGCTGCAACAAAGATAACCCCAAATGCCTGAACTGTGATGGGGAACACCGAACACTAGCAGCGCGTTGTCCCATAAGGAAAGACATAATCAAAAACCTGAGAGAAAAAGAAAGGACAAATAAGAAGATTGAAACAGACCCCAACAAAACATACGCAGCAATCGCAAAGCTACAAGACACCACTACCAAAGTCCTAAATAAAACTAAAGAAAATCCCATCATGCAACCGACATACCTCAATCTAAGTGAAGGATTACCTTTCACAATCCTAGCAAGTATCATCCATGCACACCTTAACAACATTGCAGAACCAGGAAGCTTCGGAAAAACGATCAGAGAAATGTTTGCTGCAAACAATCTACCGGAGGTGAATTTTCCGGACGACGCCCCCTCAACAGAGATATTTAAAATTGTCACAGAGAGTAGCCTGGGAGTAACAAAAGCACAGAAGCACATAACTAAACTAGACACAGAAGAAACCATCATGGAAACAGACCCTATCACCCAAGCAGTCACACCACACCACACCACATCACGCCGCAAATCATCAGGTTCCACAACTCAGCAAGCAGAGAAATTAAAACCTGCAAAAGCTGACCCAACCAAACCGAAAACTAGTAAAGAATCCCTACCTGGCCTTCGTGCCCCCCCACCCTCATCAAGTGATGTGCAACCAGAAGAATTAGGCAACGAAATCGGCATCCGATTCTACTCAGTTAACACACCACCTACAATAACAAATGACAGACTTCTCCAGGAAATAGAGGAAGGCACAGTAAAAGTTACCTACGAAGATGATAGGGTAGAAGAATCCTACATAGAACAACTGATAAATGCAGGACTTATTAACACCAAATACAATAGAATTGAAAGAGTAGATGCAATTAAATTTAAGAAAATCAGAACGGGATTGAAGGAGGAAAGGAGTGGACACTCGCCAGGAGATATACGAGCCAGCAGACACCCTACACCAAGTTCTCGGGACCCACGACTACTCAAAACAAAACATTAAAGATAATCCAACACAACGTCCTAGCCTGGAATTCGGCAAGGAAATCAGAACTCACCAACATATACAGCACATTAGACCCTGACATCATTCTCATCAACGCACATGGTAGGAAAAATAGTGAAAAAATCAAGATCTTTAACTACCATGTACATCAAATGAACATACACAACGAACCACATGATGGCATAGCAATTGCCATAAAACGCAACATACAATATAAAATCATTGACAATTTTCAAAGTAACTTTCTGGCAGCCGAAGTAAATACAACAAGAGGGCCAATAACCATCGGAACTTCATATTTAACATTCAGAAGACCAATATTTCCTACAGGGGACATCTTAAAACTAATGAGGCAAAACAATCCAGCA
>NW_024725965.1:0-10000 GCF_018991925.1 Homarus americanus
CTGTTATTAGCTAGTTTCAGTTACGTATTGCTCCATCCCTGCTTACCCGGCGCCAGACGACCTTTCCCCACCCTGTACCAAGCCAGACGGCCCTCCCGCTGACACCACCACCTCATACAACAACCCCCCACTCATACACCAACCCACCAACCTCATACAACAACCCACCACTCATAAACCCCCACTCATACAACAACCCACCACTCATACAACAACCCACCACTCCATACAACAACCCCCACTCATACACCAACCCACCACCCTCATACAACAACCCACCACTCCCTTAACCCCCACAACAACCAACCCCCACTCATACACCAACCCACCACCCTCATACACCAACCACCACCCTCATACAACAACCCACCACTCATACAACAACCCACCACTCATACACCAAACCCACCACTCATACATAACAACCCACCACTCATACAACAACCCCCCATCATACAACAAACCCCCCACTCATACAACAACCCCCACTCATACAACAACCCACCACTCATACACCAACCCACCACTCATACACCAACCCACCACCTCATACAACAACCCACGTCTCATACAACAACCCACCACTCATACAACAACCCACCTCTCACACAACAACCCCACCACTCACACCAACCCACCACTCATACAACAACCCCCCACTCATACAACAACCACCATCATAACAACCCCACCACTCATACAACAACCCACCTCAGTAACAACATTTCCAGCTGTCACGTTGAGAACAACTAAGCCCACACCCACACCCGCGTCCCAGCAGCAGTACATTACGTAGGATGGAGGAGAGAAAGCATAATGAAGAGAATTGCAGGTGATGTTTTTTAGCCATTACAAATAATGTAAAGTGAGGGTTTTGACCACAATTTGTTGGGGAGAAAATTCATACCATCCCCCTGCCCCCCCCTCCTTCACTCATTCTCTCCTTCGTCCCCCCCCCCCCCTTCATCCTCTCTCTCTCTTTCTCCTTTACGACCCTCAAAGATTCACTCTCTCCTACATGTATGTGGCAGTACTATTGTGGAGTAGTAGTAATAGTAGCAGTAATAGTTGTAGTAAAGATGATAACAGTAATAAATAATTAGCAGTTAAATGGGATAATGCTAATAACCGAGCAGGTTAATTCACACTGAACAGAATGACAGATTACATACAGGAGTGACCATTGAGAGTGGGTCAGTTAACAAGCTTTCAGTACAAAGAGAGAACCTGACCTAACCTTAAAAGCTAAATAACATAAAGCTAACCTAACCTTAAAAGCTAAACTAACAAAAGCTAACCTAACCTAACCTTACAGCTAACCTTACCTAACGATGGGCTGAACTAACATACAGCTAACCCAACCCTAATCATCAAGGTACCATTCGGTGGTCAATAATCTTACAGTGAAAAGAAACTTTTGGAGCTAATCTTCCTGTCATCCAATATAAGGATACAATATTTTGGTACTATATTTTTGTGACATATACTGACCACTATATAGTTTACTGGTTTATCGTGTGTGTGTGTGTGTGTGTGTGTGTGCACGTCTCGTGTGTGCGTGTGCTGACACAGTACATATGTTTTACTCAGGGGTATGCTCTCCTGCTGGTTTTAGGGAGTCGTGCACACCTATAATGATTGGTCCTGGATTACTATGCTTGGGTTGACAGGGTGGTTTGTGGGCTATGTCGGAAAATGCCAAGTTTAAATTGTGGAATGATATTTTTTTACTTTTTTCTCACCATTTTCGCCAACACACACCTGGCTCATCACCACCTCCCTCAAACTAGTGTCACTCTCACACCACGCCCATACCCCACTACATCACAACACCACGCCCTCACCAACACTAGACCACCCTACCTTAACACCCTCACCATCACAACCACACCGCCACCCACACCCATCCACCCCACACCCACACCACTACACCGAGATATAAACAGACGGAAGAAAAAAAGAGCCATGCAGGGATGTAGTACAATATTAATAGTTAATAAAGAAATCCTCAGTAACCAACCGTGCTCCATTAAACCCGACTCGTGTAAGGCAGCAACTTTGGCTCATATTCTTGCTTTGTGTAGGCACAGATGGTCAAGGTCTATGTAATAAAACCATGAGCATAAACACTTCTTATTCTCAAGGTGAGGTAAAGCTTTTAGAATAAACGTCTAACAGGTCATAGCGGAGATACGTTAGTAGGTGAGCCAACACAGGCGAGCTCCTCTGTGAATCTGTTTGCTTCGTTCATCAGGGTCAATTTGGGCAACCTTCCTGGAGATTAATTCAGTGTTTTTCTGGTTTATATATTTCATACCATTCGCAAGTGGAATTTATCAGACTACAATATTATTTATTCACTTTTGGTATTTCTGTGATTTCAAAAGTGATTTTGGGTGATTTTGAACGGATAGCTAACGTTTCCTCTCGTCTCAAATGATTCGCTGGTAGCGTCTGGACGTTTATGCTGCTGCCCAAGCAACATCACCTTTTTCGTATTATTAAGAAAATAGCTCAATGAGGCAAGCTCATTCTCAATTTCAATGTTATTCATAGTTGTGTTGCCGTAACGTTTAAAAGAAGTAGTAAGTAATAATAGTAGTAACGTAATGTAGGTTAAAAAGAGCTGTGTAGGGCCGGTCCTGGGGAGGAGAGGACGGACGTTCAACACTGATGCCATCACTATATTCTTGATTTATTTTCCGGAAGGTTGTGTTTATTCCGTTTTCTCCTCTTTCGTAATCATGTCATTACATTGTCTAAGAACAGTGAAACGTAGGTTATAAGAGCTTTGATAGGCTTTATCCTAGAGGCAGGCAAAAACGAGCAGGCAAAGGCAAGGCAGGCAGTCAGGGAGGCCATCACTACCACCACCACCGCCGCCTGATCAATAAGCCCACTCACACCCCACTGCTGTTGCCCACACCGCCGGACACCACACACTCCCCCCCTCTCTCTCTCTCTCTCTCTTCCACCTCCTTCATCACTACTACCCTTCTCTCTCTCTCTCTCTCTCTCTCTCTTCCCTCTCATTTATTTCCTATTAAACTCCTCCTCCATCCACCTCCCTTTCTCTCTCCCCTTCCCTTCTCTTGCTATTCCTCCTCCTCCTCCTCCATCACCACTCCCTTCCCTCTCCTCTTCTTCTCTCTACTCTCCATTAGCAAACACCAGCAGGAGGTAAGACGCTTAGTGTGTTTGCAGCCCCTTGTAGTACTGAAGAGACCATTATTTTTTCAGGAAAATTTGGAGGAAAATGCAGTTGCTCAGGTCAGCCCCCCTCCCAACTTGTGCATTGTCGTAGTCCTCCCGGCGTGATGCTCGCATCTCGGAAGCTCCCGTGTCCTAAGTGCTTGGGATCTCTTTCTCTCTCTCTCTCTACGGAAGAGTTAAAAAAAGTAGTAAAGGTCTTGGTACTGCTGGCTGGCTGACTGACTGAATGACTGGCTAGTTGGCTTGGTTGGTTGGTGGTGGTGAGTGACTGACTGACTGACTGACTGACTGACTGACTACCTGGCATATCTCTGGTATCAACTTTCAGATAATAAGACAGGAGAATTTGGTCAAATGGGGTGGTTAAGAAAAAAGAAGCCGGGACAGTATAATGGAGAATGCGTATGTGTCTTGACAAAATCTGGGAAAAAACTCCAGTCCAGTATGGAAGACGTTATTGGTAAGATTTTGTCCTGTGAAGATTTCGTCCTTTGGATGTTGTGTTTCAACTTGTCCAACTCATCTGGAAGTTACTGCAAGATGTCAATACCTGAGGGTCTCTCTCTCTCTCTCTCTCTCTCTCTCTCTCTCTCTCTCTCTCTCTCTCTCTCTCTCTCTCTCTCTCTCTCTCTCTCTCTCTCTCTCTCATAATGTTTGATACAGCCATTATACTGGAATTAAATGGGAAAGAGAGAAGGGGTCCCTGTTGATGGTGTTTAGGGAAGAGGGGAAAACGAAAAAAGGGGAAGAGAGGAAGACGAAGAGGAGGAAGACGAAGAAGAAGGAGGAGGAGACCATGAAAGAAGAAGAAGGGAGAAGACGAAGAAGGAGGGAGAAGCGACGAAAGAGGGGGCCTTCTGTATGTACAAGATGGTAATATGATGTAATAATTGTAAGCTTAGACATTCTGTCTGTACCTGTACCTACCTGTGTCTAACCTGTCCCACTAACCCACCTACCTACAAAATGCCTGTGCCTGGCACCTGCGTCTGTGCCCGTGCCTATGTCTGTACCAATACCTCACTGTGTGCTGTACCTACCTGTCTGTACCAGCCGCCTACCTGTGCCTCACCAGTATCCGTACCTGTGTTTGACCCGTACCCACCTGTGTCTGTACCTGTGCCTACCTGTGTCTGTACCTGTGCCTACCAGTGTCTGTACATGTACGTACCTGTATCTGTACCTGTACCTACCTGTATCTGTACCCATGCATGCCTGTTTCTGTACCCATGCCTACATGTGTCTGCACCCAGCACCTACCTGTGTCTGTACCTGTCCACATGCCTGTACCTACCTGTGTCTGTACCTGTACCTACCATACCTGTACCTACCTGTGTCTGTACCTGTACCATACCTGTGTCCATACCTGTACCTAACTGTGTCTGTACCTATGCCTACCTGTAATCTGTACCTGTCCTACCTGTGTCTGTACCTGCTTACCTGTGTCACACTGCACCTACCTGTGTCTGTACATATGTCCATGCCTGCACCTTCCTGTGCCTGTACCCCACGTACCTACCTGTATACCTGTACCTACCTGTGTCTCCCTTGCCTGTAATCACACCTGTGTTGCACCTGTACCTACCTGTCTGTAACCTGTACCTACCTGTATCTGTACCTATAACCCCTACCTGTGTCTGTACCAGCACCTACCTGTGTCTGTACCTGTGTCACGTACACGTCCTGCGCACACCTACCCGTCACCATACCTGTCTGTACCTGTACACCTACCTGTGTATGTACCTGTGCCATACCTGTACCTGTACCCCTGTACCTACCTCAGTCCACCGTCCCTACCTGTGTCTGTACCTGATTACCTACCCGTCTCTTCTGCCTGTACCTTTCACCTGTCTATTGCCTGTACCTGCACAATCCTGCACTACAATCCATACCTGTGTCTGTACCTGTACCTACCTGTATCTGTACCTGTATACCTACCTGTGTCTGTACCCCGTACCTACCTGTGTCTACCTGTACCTACCTGTGTCTGCCTGCCAAATGCCTACTAATGTCACCTGTACCTACCTGTGTGTCTGTACCTGTGTCCCGTACCTGTGTCTGTACCACACCTGTGTCTGTACCTGTACCTACCACATGTACCTACCTGTGTCTGTACCTGTACCTGTGTCTGTACCTGTACCTACCTGTGTCTGTACCAGCACCACCTGTGTCTGTACCTACCTGTGTCTGTACACTGTACCTGCAGTGATGCCAGCCTTGCCAGCCGCCTGCAGTAATCTCAACCTGTACCCTACCTGTAACCTCAGCTGCACCATGTCCCGTACCTGTGCCTGTACCTGTTTTCTACCTGTGTCTGTACCATGTCCCGACAATGCCTGTACCTGTACATGTGTCTGTACCTGTACCTACCTGTGCTGCACCTGTACCTACCATGCCTGCACCTGCACCTACCTGTGTCTGTACCTGTACCTACCTGTGTCTGTACCTGTACCTACCACATGTACCTGTGTCCCACCTGTGTGTCTGTACCTACCTGTGTCTGTACCTGTCTGTACCTGTGCCCGTACCTGTACCTATGTACCCTGTACCTGTGTCTGTACCCTGTACCTGTACCCTGTACCCTGTACCATGTACCTGCCTGTACATGACCTGTACCTGTACCTGCGCCTGTACCTGTACCCTGTACCCCTGTACCTGTGTCTGTACCTGTGTCTGTACCTGCCCTGGACCTGTACCTGTGTCTGTGCCTGTGTCTGTACCCTGTACCTGTACCCTGCACACATGCCTGTACCCTGTACCTGTACCCTGTACCCCATGTACCTGTACCTGTACCAGTACTTGTACCTGTGTCTGTACCTGTACCCTGTACCTGTACCTGTGTCTGTACCTGTACACTGTACCTGTACACTGTACCTGTGCCTGTGTCTGTGTCTATACTTGTCTGTACCTGTACCCACGTGTCTCACCCTGTACCTGTGTCTGTACCTGTCTGTACCTGTACCTGCTTACTTGCCATGTACCTGTACCCTGTACCTGCCAGTACTTGTACCTGTGTCTGTACCTGTACCCCTGTACCTGTGTGTACCTGCCTGTACCTGTACCCACATAGCCTGTACCCTGTACCTGTACCCTGCATATGCCTGTACCCTGAACCAGTACTTGTACCTGTGTCTGTACCTGTGCCCTGTACCTGTGTCTGTCTGTGTCTATACTTGTGTCTGTACCTGTACCTGTACACCTGTACCTGTGCCTGATGCTTCCTGTACTTGTATCCAAACCAGTGCCTGTATCCATATCAATACCTTCACCTGTATCTTTAATTGTACCAGTACTTGTACCTGTATGAATACCTGTACCAGTATCAATACCTTTATCCAGTACCTATATCAGTACATGTATCAGTACCTGTACCTGTATCAGTTCCTGTACCTGTATCAGTACAGGTATCAGTACCAATACCTGTATGTATGCAGTACCTGTACCTGTATCAGTTCACTGTACCTGTATCAGTACTAGTACCGGTATCAGTTCTTGTGCTGTATCAGTACACTAGTACCTGTATACAGTACATGTATCAGTACCTGTAATCATGCAAATATCAGTACCTGTATCAGTACGCAACTGCCTGTATCAGTTCCCGTACCTGTATCAGTTCATAACTAATCCCAGTACTAAGTACCTGTATCAGTACCTGTATCAGTACCTGTGTCAGTACATGTACCTGTATCAGTACAGAGTATCAATGCACCTATAGTAGTACATATACCAATATCAGAAACCAGAGTATCAATACATGTACCTGTATCAGTACATGTATAATACCTGTATCAGTACCTGTACCTGTATCAGTACAGTATCAGTACTGCTATCAGTAGGTATCAGTACCTGTGTCAGTACAGGTATCAGTACCGTATCAGTACCTGTACACCTGTATCAGTACAGGCTATCAGTACACTATACCTGTGTCAGTACATGTACAAGGTATCAGTACCTGATATCTGTACCTGTATCAGTACAGGTATCAGTACATATGTCATACATGTACAATTATCAGCTCACACCTAATATCAGTACCTCTAAAGCAAAATTGGGTATCAGTACCACTGTACCTGTATCAGTACAGGTATCAGTACCTGTACCTGTATCAGTACAGGTATCAGTACCTATACCTGTGTCAGTACATGTACAGGTATCAGTACCTGTATCTGTACCTGTACTGTATCAGTACAGGTATCAGTACCTGTATCAGTACGGTATCAGTACCTGTACCCTGTATCAGTACAGGTATCAGTACCTTTACCTGTATCAGTACAGGTATCAGTACCTGTATCAGTACATGTGCTCAAGTACCTGTAATATCGGTACCTCAATACTACTATATCAGTACGAATTATCAGTACCTGTATATATCTAATGCAGATATCAATGCACCTGTATTTGTGTCAGTACAGTATACCAGTACCATTATAATCAGTACATATACCTGTAATATCGGTGCAAGGTACATAGTACCTCATTGTATTTGGGTATCAGTACCTGTATCAATACAGGTATCAGTACAGGAACCAGTACCTGCTACACAAACATCAATGCAGTATCAATTACCGTACCTGTATCAGTACAGGTATCAGTACCTGCTACAGGTATCCAGTACCTATCTGTACCATACCTGCTTATCAGTACAGGTATCAGTACCTCAATAATCAGCTGTACCATATATCAGTAAATGCATGTACGCATCAGTGCAGTGTAACGCACTGTATCAGTACAGTATCAGTACTGCAGTATCTGTACCTGTATCGGCGAGTTATCAGATACCTATGTCGATACAGTACCTGTATCCAGTACAGGTCTCTAATGCCTGTACCTGTATCAGTACAGGTATCAGTACCTGTGTCAGTACAAAGATATCGTGCCAGTATCGGTACCTGTACTTATAACCATCAGTGCAAAGTATCCGTGCCTGAATAGTATCGTGCATGTATCAGCACCTGTACTGTATCCAGTACGAGGTATCAGTACCTCGTCAGTACAGTACAGGTATCGGTACCTGTATCTGTATACCTGTATCAGTCACGCAGGTATCAGGTACCTATTACCTGTATCAGTAGAGTATGTTGCCAGTACCTGTATCCAGTACGTATGCAGTACCTGCATAACCATCCGGTACAGGTATCAGTACCTATTCAGTACAGGCAGGTATCAGTACCTGTATCTGTACCTGTATCAGTACAGGTATCAGTACTGTGTCAGTACATGTACTATACTGTATAGGTATCGGTACCCGGTACCTTCCTGTATCGGTACAGGCCTCGATTACCTGTGTCGGTACAGGTATCAGTACCTGTGTGGTACATATCCTGTATCGGTACAGATTATCAGTACCTGTACCTATGTCAGGTACAGTATCGGTACGCAACCACCTGTATCAGTGCAGGTATCAGTACCTGTACCATATCGATGCCTATTGCCTTATCGGTGCATGTACACCTGTATCAGTACCTGTGCCTGTATCAGTACATATATCAGTACCTGTACCTGTATCAGTACAGAACATCAATTACCTGTGTCAGTGCATCAGGTATCAGTACCTGTATCTGTACCTGTATCAGTACAGGTATCAGTACCTATTCAGTAAATCCCGCATGTATCAGTACAGTATCAGTACCTGTACCTGTATCAGTATACAGGTATCAGTACCAACACATATTATCAGTACAGGTATCAGTACTACTATGTCAAATACAAGGTATCAGTACCTGTATCACCAGTACCTGTATCCAACCAGTATCAGTACCTGTACTATATCAATACAGGTATCGAATACTGTATCTGTACCTGTATCAGTACAGGTATCAGTACCTGCTTATATCAGTACATGTACGCACTATATTCGGTACATGTGCATGTATCATTTATCCTGTATCATTTCAGTATCAGTACCTGTACCTGTTCAATACATGTACATGTATCCAGTACATGTATCAGTACCTGTATATATGTAATTATCAGTACCAGTACCTTACCTATTCAGTACATGATATCTAATTGCCTGTATCTGTACATTATCAATCAATTATCAGTCATATGCAATTATCAAACATTTCAATACCTGTACCTGTATCAGTACAGGTATCAATTTACCTGTGTCAAGTACATGTACGGAGTATCAGTACCTGTACCTGTACCAGTAATATCAGTACAGTAGTATCAGTACCTGTGTCAGTACATGTACCTGTATGTATATCATTACCTTACCGATACCTATACCTGTATCAATACACGAGTATCAGTACCTAGTGTCAGTATACACTGTATCATTACCAGTATCAGTACCTGTGCCTGTATCAGTACAGGTATCATTACCTGTACACCTGTATCAATACATGTATCAATTGCTGTACCTGTATCAGTACAGGTATCATTCTTTACCTATCACGCAATAATCGATGCCTGTGCCTGTATCAGTACCACTGTACCTGTATCAGTACCTATACCTGTATCAGTACATGTATCAGTACCTCAACTCCTGTATCAGTACAGGTATCAGTACCTGTGTCAGTGCATGTACGGTATATCAGTACCTGTATCTGTACCTGTATCCAGTACAGGTATCAGTACCTGTGTCCAGTACATGCCTGTATCGTACAGGTATCGATATAACCTCATATCAGTACATGTATCGATACCTGTACCTGTATCAGTACAGGTATCAGTACTAATGTCCAGTACATGTACAGCAGGTATCAGTACTGTATCTGTATACATAATCAGTACAGGTATCAGTACCTGTACCTGTATCAGTACGAATATCAGTACCTGTATC
>NW_024725965.1:12500-21791 GCF_018991925.1 Homarus americanus
GTGTGTGTGTGTGTATGTGGTGGCTTGGTGATAGTGTGTGTGTAGTGATAGTGTGTTTGTGTGCGCGTGAGTGATACTGATATGTGGGGTGATAGTGTGTGTGGTGATAGTGTGTGTGGGTGGTGTGTGTATGTGTGTGTGTGTGTGTGTGTGGTGATAGTGTGTATGGGTGTGAGTGTGTGTGGGTGGGTGATAGTGTGTGTGGTGATAATGTGTGTGTGGTGACAGTGTGTGGTGGCAAGTGTGTGGGTGGTGATAGTGTGTGGTGATATGTGTGTGTGTGGTGATGGGTGTGTGGTGAAGTGTGTGGTGATAGTGTGTGTGGGTGGTGATAGTGTGTGGGTGGTGATAGTGGTGGTGATAGGTGTGTGTGTGTGGTGATAGGTGTGGGTGGTGATAGTGGGTGGTGATGTGTGTGTGTGGGTGGTGATAGTGTGTGTGGTGATATGTGTGTGTGTGTGATAAGTGTGGGTGGTGATAGTGTGTGTGGGTGGTGATAGTGTGTGTGTGGGTGGTGATAGTGTGGTGATAAGTGTGTGTGGTGATAGTGTGTGTGTGGGTGGTGTATAGTGTGTGTGGGTGGTGATAGTGTGTGTGGGATAAGTGTGTGTGTGGTGATAGTGTGTGTGGGTGGTGATAGTGTGTGTGGGTGGTGATAGTGTGGTGATAAGTGTGTGTGTGGTGATAAGTGTGTGTGGGTGGTGATAGTGTGTGTGGGTGGTGATAGTGTGTGGGTGGTGATAGTGTGTGGGTGGTGATAGTGTGTGTGGTGATGTGGTGTGTGTGTGGTGATAGTGTGTGTGGGTGGTGATAGTGTGTGTGGTGGTGATAGTGTGTGGTGATGTGTGTGGGTGGTGATAGTGTGTGTGGGTGGTGATAGTGTGGTGGTGTGGGTGTGTGTAGATAGGTGTGGGTAGATAGTGTGTGGTGGTGATAGTGTGTGTGGGTATATGTGTGTGGTGATAGTTTGTGGGTGGTGATAGTGTGTGTGGGTGGTGATAGTGTGTGTGGGTGTAGATAGTGTGTGGGTGGTGATAGTGTGTGTGTGTGTGATAGTGTGTGGGTGGTGATAGTGTGTGTGGTGATAGTGTGGGTGGTGTGTGTGTGTGTGGTGGTGATAGTGTGGGTGGTGATGTGTGTGTGGGTGTGATAGTGTGTGTGGTGATAGTGTGTGTGTGTGGGTGGTGATAGTGTGTGTGTGTGGGTGGTGATAGTGTGTGTGGTGATATGTGTGTGTGTGTGTGTGTGTGTGTGGTGATAGTGTGTGGGTGGTGATAAGTGTGTGGGTGGTGATAGTGTGTGTGGGTGGTATAGTGTGTGTGGGTGGTGATAGTGTTTGTGGTGGTGATAGTGTGTGTGGGTGGTGATAGTGTGTGGGTGGTGATAGTGTGTGTGGGTGGTGATAGTGTGTGTGGGTGGTGATAGTGTGGGTGGTGATAGTGTGTGTGGCAGATAGTGTGTGGGTGGTGATAGTGTGTGTGTGGGTGGTGATAGTGTGTGGGTGGTGATGGTGTGGTGGTGATAGTGTGTGTGTGGGTGGTGATAGTGTGTGGTGATAGTGTGTGTGTGTGTGTGGTGATATGTGTGTGTGTGTGTGTGTGGTGATAGCGTGTGTAGTGGGTGGTGATAGTGTGTTGATAGTGTGTGTGTGTGTGGTGATAGCGTGTGGGTGGTGATAAGTGTGTGTGTGGTGATAGTGTGTGTGGTGATATGTGTGTGTGTGTGTGTGGTGATAGCGTATGGGTGGTGTGATAGTGTGTGTGGGTGATAGTGTGTGGGTGGTGATAGTGTGTGTGGTGATAAGTGTGTGTGTGGGTGGTGATAGTGTGTGGTGGTGATAGTGTGTGTGGTGATAGTGTGTGTGGGTGGTGATAGTGTGTGTGGGTGGTGATAGTGTGTGTGGTGATAAGTGTGTGGGTGGTGAAGTGTGTGTGGGTGGTGAAGTGTGTGGTGATGGTGTGTGGGTGGTGATAGGGTGTGTGGGTGGTGATAGTGTGTGTGGTGAGTGTGTGTGTGTGTGTGTGTGGTGATAGCGTGTATGGGTGGTGATATGTGTGGGTGGTGAAGTGTGTGTGTGTGTGGTGATAGTGTGTGTGGGTGGTGATAGTGTGTGTGGTGTGATAGTGTGTGTGGGTGGTGATAGTGTGTGGGTGGTGATAGTGTGTGGGTGGGTGATAGTGTGTGGGTGGTGATAGTGTGTGTGGGGTGGTGATAGTGTGTGTGGATGGTGATAGTGTGTGTGGTGAATGTGTATGTGGGTGGTGATAGTGTGTGGGTGGTGATAGTGTGTGTGGGGTAGATAGTGTGTGTGTGTGTGTGTGTGTGTGTGGTGAAGGTGTGTGTGGGTGTAGTGTGTGTGTGTGGTGATAGTGTGTGTGGGTGGTGATAGTGTGTGGTGATGGGTGTGTGTGTGTGTGTGGTGATAGTGTGTGGGTGGTGATGGTGTGTGTGTGGGTGGTGATAGTGTGTGTGGGAGGGATAAGGGTGAGTGGGTGGTGATAGTGTGTGGGTGGTGATAGTGTGGGTGGTGATAGTGTGTGTGGGTGGTGATATGTGTGTGGGTGGTGATAGTGTGTGTGTGGGTGATAGTGTGTGTGGGTGGTGATATGTGTGTGGGTGGTGATAGTGTGTGTGTGGGTGGTGATAAGTGTGTGTGTGTGGTGATATGTGTGTGGGTGGTGTAGTGTGTGTGTGTGGGTGGTGTAGTGTGTGTGTGTGGGTGGTGATAGTGTGTGTGGGTGGTGATAGTGTGTGTGGGTGGTGATAGTGTGTGTGTGGGTGATATGTGTGTGTGGTGGTGATAAGTGTGTGTGTGTGTGTGATAGTGTGTGTGTGGGTGGTGATAAGTGTGTGTGTGTGTGTGGTGATATTGTGTGTGTGGGTGATAGTGTGTGTGGGTGGTGATAGTGTGTGTGTGGGTGGTGATTGTGTGTGTGGGTGGTGATAAGTGTGTGTGTGGGTGGTGATAGTGTGTGTGGGGTGGTGATAGTGTGTGTGGGTGATAGTGTGTGTGGGTGGTGATAAGTGTGTGTGTGTGGGTGTGATATGTGTGTGTGTGTGTGGGGTAGTGTGTGTGGGTGGTGAAGTGTGTGTGTGTGGTGATTGTGGGTGGTGATAGTGTGTGTGTGGGTGATGATAGTGTGTGTGGGTGGTGATAGTGTGTGGTGATTGTGTGAGTGTGTGTGTGTGTGTGTGTGTGTGTGTAGTGTGTGTGTGTGTGGCGATAGAGTGTGTGTGGGGTGGCGATAGAGTGTGTGTGGGTGGTGATAGTGTGTGTGGGTGGTGATGGTGTGTGTGTAGGTGGTGATACAACACAGTGAAGCATCAGAATGAAAGTGTGGTGTTGGGTGTTGGTTTAAACTGAGCATCTCTTTATGTACAAGTTATGAGATGCATAATGATGATTTTTCTCCATGTTAAAACGGGTGGGAATGAGAGTGGTATTAGCAGAGAGGAGAGAGCGATAGAGAGAGAGAGGGGAACTGCCTCGGTCGTGTTGACAATATTGCTCACTTACCTTTCACTACTGGACCTGTTGACGTCAAGTGTGAACCATCAATCAAGGTTCAGCTGCCCCTCAAGTGTCAACCATCACTCTAGGTTCAGCTGCCCCTCAAGTGTCAACCATCAAAGTTCAGCTGCCCCTTAAGTGTGAACCATCACTAAGGTCTGCTGCCCCTCGCGTCAACCATCACTGCTTCAGCTGCTCTCAAGTGTGAACCATCAATCAAGGTTCAGCTGCCTCAAGTGTCAACCATCACTGCTTCTGCTGCCCTTCAAGTGTCAACCATCACTCAAGGTTCAGCTGCCCTCATGTGAACCATCAATCAAGGTTCAGCTGCTCCTCTAGTGTGAACCATCACTGCTGTTCAGCTGCTCCTCAAGTGTGAACCATCACTTGAGCGGGATCAGACTCGGGAAGTTCCGGGTATAGAGTGAGAGTTAAGTGGACGGTGTCAGGTGGACCTCGACCTTGAGGCGGTCGTCCTCAAACCTCTTTATGGTAATCAAACCATACAAGAGAGAGAGAGAGAGAGAGAGAGAGAGAGAGAGAGAGAGAGAGAGAGAGAGAGAGAGAGAGAGAGTCTCGCCGCCATTCTGAGCCTCCCCGTGTCCTTCACTATATGGGCCACCTATTCACCTCACACTCTGAGAGTCGTCGCGGCACCTGTGAAAATCAACATCTGTAATTATGTGCTATGGAAGCTCTTGCACAACTGTAGCCACCTGAGCACCTGTCGTAATGGTAAACACACCTCTGTAACCACCTGGACACCTGCTTATGGTAAACACACCTCTGTAACCACCTGGACACCTGTCATTATGGTAAACACACCTCTGTAACCACCTGGACACCTGTCATTATGGTAAACACACCTCTGTAACCACCTGGACACCTGTCATTATGGTAAACACATCTCTGTAACCACCTGGACACCTGTCATTATGGTAAACACATCTCTGTAACCACCTGGACACCTGTCATGGTAAACACACCTCTGTAACCACCTGGACACTTGTCATTATGGTAAACACACCTCTGTAGCCACCTGGACACCTGTAATATGTAGACAGGCCGCTGTACTGCACGTAAGCCAGGCAGGGCAGCATGGCGTCACTGTACAACACATCATCAACCCGTGTAAGGCTGTCTGTCTGTCTGTCTGTCTGTCGCGGCACCTGTATGTGTCTTGATACATAGACTAGCGTATATTTACCTGTATCTGTACTACTGTGTGGGTGTGTTTGGATGGGTAGGTGGGTGGGTGTGTGGGAGTGTGGGTGGGTGTATGTATGTATGTGTATGTATGTATGTTTTACACCCCCCAGACAGGTGTTAGTTAAGTGGGCTACCCTCCAATGAGCCAGGAATGTGACGTCACTATCACAACACCACCACCACCTCTCTCACCACCCTTACATTCTTCACCACCACACCATTAACACCACCACTACACACCCATTACCACACTACACCACCTACCACTACACACACCACATACTAATACACACCACCTACTACCATTACAACCACTACCACTACACACCACTACTACCACTACTATCACCATCTGTACTCAATTACCTGACCTCAGATATAGAATGTGGCAAATTGTGTGGACAGTGGCGCCTCCTCCTCTCTTGTGTGATAACTAACTCCCTGGGTCCTCAGTGACGTGTGTAATGACGTATGCCTGACGTTGCAGTGACGTGTGTAATGACGTGTTGACGTTGCAGGACGTGTAATGACGTGTGCGTTGTGACGTTGCAGTGACGTGTGTGACGTTTTGCTATCGTATCTGGTACCATGACGTGTTATGGCGAGGTGTGACGTGTTGTTGTTATGATGTGTTACGTGTTATGGTTGTTGTGTAGAGGTCGTTACTGTGACAGATTATATAAGGCGTTGTGACGAGTGGGATATGTGACGGGTGGTGAAGGGAACATTTATATTGTTGTTACGCATAAAGTGAAGGAGGTGATTATGTCCGTGTAATATATGAAGAATACTTATAGTCACGCGAGGGTCTGACACACACACACACACACACACACACACACACACACACACACACACGCACGCACGCACACACACACACACACACACACACACACACACACACACACACACACACACACACACACACACACACACCATCTCGTTAATAATGAGTCCTCGGCTAACGCAAGTCATGTTCACTGCTAACCTCAATTCGTATCTCAAACAACTTTTCTACTCACGTCTCTGCAATTTGTGTTATTTTTTTTTTTTCAGCATGTTTAGTTATTAATTTTGATGTAATTAAAGAACTTATTTGGCTAATGATGAGACGAATAAATAGAATAGTGAGAAGAGATTTGTACTGCTGAATGGTGATGATGGTGATTGGTGGTGGTGACTGTGATGTTGTTATTGTTTTGTTGCTGTTTGTGGTGGTGAAATAGTGATTGTGGTAGTGAGTGGTGGGTGATGACATTACCAGTGTGGCCCAACATTGTCACAATTCTTAACTTACTGTTCTTCTAACGACTGACTCACTGTGTGTGTGAGAGAGAGCGAGGCACGCGGAGGGAGGGAGGAGGGAGGGAGGAGGGGAGGGGGGACTGAGGAAAGGAGGGAGGAGGGAGGGAGGAACTGCCCCCACCACCACCACTTAACATCTCTTCACACAGTACTTGACTCACCGTCCACAATATAAAGGTCACCGTCAGCCTGGCACTGTACACCGTCAGCCTGGCACTGCCACCGTCAGCCTGGTACGCCAACCGTCAGCCTGGCACTGTACAACCGTCAGCCTGGCACTGTACACCGTCAGCCTGGCACTGTACCTGAACATCAATGTGACACACGTCTGACCAGTCTGTTTGTCCGTGTAGATAAATGTTCCTCCTCCCCCACCTCCTCCCCCACCTCCCCACCTCCCTCCCACCTCCCTCCCCACCTCCTCCCCCCTCTCCCTCCCCCCCTCCCCCCACCCTCCCTAGCATTTCCTTCACCCCCTCTCATTTTCTCACACTATCTCCCTTGTCTGTTTTAACCTCACATCTCCCCTACCCACTTCCTCCTCATGCCATTGTCCATACCTCCCAAAGCCTCCCCCTGCCACTGCCCTCCCCTGCCATTGCCCTGCCCCCGTTATTGCCCTCCCTGCCATTGCCCTACCCCTGCCATTGCCCGTTCTACCTCCTGCCCCATGTCATTGCCCCCTGTCCTAGTTACAGGGCAAATATTTGCAATCCACAAACCTGGGCAGTGACAGCCACCATGGGGGCAGGATGTCTCAAGATACCCCTCGTGACTCTTCCCTCACATATATCCCCTTCACTCAGATACCCATAAAGAGAACCCTCCCCTCATACCCAACCGTCTTCACTACCTAACCCAACCTAACCTAACCTAACCTAACTTAACCTAACCCAACCTAACCTCCCCAACCTAACCCACCTAACCTTAAACATCTGTAACGTATCATGCAGTGACTGAGAGACGGTTGAGGAAAGGAGTCCATATCATTATTACTCTAACAAGTACTTTAATATTGGGGTGAGGGGTGACGCGAGGGGTGATGGGGGTGACGCGAGGGGTGACGCGAGGGTGACGCGGGGGTGATGCGGGGTGATGCGGGGGGTGACGCGAGGGGTGATGAGGGGATGACGCGAGGGTGATGCGGGGTGACGCGAGGGGTGATGCGGGGATGACGCGAGGGTGATGCGGGGTGACCGAGGGTGATGCGGGGGTGACGCGAGGTGATGCGGGGGTGACGCGAGGTGATGCGGGGGTGACGCGAGGGTGATGCAGGGGGTGACGCGAGGTGATGGGTGATGCGGGGTGACGCGAGGTGACGCGAGGTGATGCGGGGGTGATGCGGGGGTGACGCGAGGGTGATGCGGGGGGTGACGCGAGGGTGATGCGGGGTGACGCGAGGTGATGCGGGGTGATGCGCGGGGTGACGTGTGATGTGACGCGAGGTGGATGCGGGGGTGAGGGGAGGATGAAGAATTGAATTGAATTGAATTTGAATTGAAACAGTTTATTTAGCCAGATACAGAGGGTAATAATAACAATATTAATATGGCTGAGCCAGTTGAGAACCTGAGCTCTCTTTGAGGCACCTGATATATACTATACATTTATCCTAAGGAAGTATTATGTAACATTTAGTATCATCTGGAATAGTACACATAGCATGGTGGTAATAAGAACATCTCATAATGTTACCACGGTTGTCACTTCAATATTTATTAATTTTATTTATTTTTTTTTTTATTTATATATACATAAATTACAGGAATTAGAAAACATAAGTATATTAGAGCAGTACAACATGGGTTGTACAGTAATAAGGTTGAACAAGAGGACAGAGCTGTCAGGATTATGTTTAGTTGGCAAATATGTTTATTGCAATGGTAATTACTTATCTATTTACACGATAATTTCCGATAAAACGGTTTTGATGGTAACAATAAAGCAGGTACTTTTAATATAGTAGGTGTTGCAAGAAATATTAATATTTAGACAATAGATATTTTTAAGTGATGATTTAAAGGAAGGGAGCGTAGTCTTTGCTCGGATGGGTAAGTGTTGTTCCACACCTTCACACCGTGATATTTTATGGAGGTCTGGGACTGAGAGGAGCGCATGGGCGTGGTCTTAGTAGCTCTTGGTGCCTTAAGTTGTATCTCTGATTATTCCGGAACTGGAAATAATTATTGTCGCAAGTGATTGATAGATGAAACAAAGAGGCACAGCAGTAGGTGTTAATATCTTCGAATCTTAAAAATTTCATTTAGCAAATTTTTGTTTGTGTGAGGATGATAAGAGAAATGAGGGTGATGCGATGAGAGGGTGGTGACAGAGGTGTTATGAGGGGAGGTAAGAGGAGATACGGGGTGAGGAAGGTAAGGGTGGGGAAGGTGAGGGGTGAGAGGGGGGACAGGCAAGGTCGTCACTTTACGTGCCTCTCACCTGTCATTACCTTTTACACACAGACAGTAGCTCAGGTGGCCTGATGAGAGGTAGATGTACCTCGAGCACCACAACCACCACCCTACAACAACCATCACCACAACTACCACCCCTACAACAACCATCACCACAACTACCACCCTACAACAACCATCACCACAACCTACCACCCCTACAACAACCATCACCACAACTACCACAACTACCCTACAACAACCATCACCACAACTACCACCCCTCTAAACAACCATCACCAACAACCACCACCCTGCAACAACCATCACCACAACTACCACCCCTACAACAACCATCACCACAACTACCACCCCTACAACAACCATCACCACAACTACCACCCCTACAACAACCATCACCACAACTACCACCCCTACAACAACCATCACCACAAACCACCACCCCTACAACAACCATCACCACAACCACCACCCTCACAACAACCATCACCACAACCACCAACCCTCACAACAACCATCACCACAACTACCACCCCTACAACAACCATCACCACAACTACCACCCCTACAACAACCATCACCACAACTACCCTCATGCAAAAAACCATCACCATAACTACCACCCCTACAACAACCATCACCACAACTACCACCCCTACAACAACCATCACCAACTACCACCCATACAACAGCGAGATGATGGTTAAATGAGTCAAGGTGAAGGCTGTACACTTTCCGACCTGAATAGTTATTACAACCTGGAGAGCTCATACTACATCACGCCCACCTACATCCCGCTCATACTTACATCACGCCCACAGCAACACGTAACCGAACGAACATTACCGA
>NW_024725966.1:0-8020 GCF_018991925.1 Homarus americanus
CTCGATCAGGGGACTTTGTTATACACAATCAGGGGACTTTGTTATACCCTGTTCAGGGGCCTTTGTTATACTCGATGAGGGGGCTTTGTTATACTCTATCAGGGGCCTTTGTTATACTCGATCGGAAGACTTTGTTATACTCAATCTGGGGACTTTGTTATACTCGATCAGGGGCCTTTGTTATATTCGATCTGGACTTTGATATACTCGATCAGGGGACTTTGTTATACTCGATCAGGGGCCTTTGTTATATTCGATGAGGAGCCTTTGTTATACTCGATCAGGCGACTTTGTTATACTCGATCAGGGGTCATTGTTGTACTCGATCAGGGGGCTTTGTTGTACTCGATCAGGGGCCATTGTTATACTCGATAAGGGGCCATTGTTATACTCGATCAGGGGACTTTGTTATACTCGATAAGGGGACTTTGTTATACTCGATGAGGGGCTTTCTTATACTTGATCAGGGGACTTTGTTATACTCGATCAGGGCACTTTGTTATGCTCGACCAAGGGTCTTTGTTATACTGGATCAGTGGACTTTGTTATACTCTATCAGGGGACTTTGTTATACTCGATGAGGGGCCTTTGTTTTACTCTATCAGGGGACTTTGTTATACTGGATCTGGAGACTTTGTTATACTCGATCAGGTTTCTTTGTTATTCTTGGTCAGGGGACTTTGTTATACTCGACCAGGGGCCTTTGTTGTACTCGATCAGGGGCCTTTGTTATACTCGATAAGGCCTTTGTTTTGCTCGATCCGATCAGGGGGCTGGTATACTTGATCAGGACTGTTATACTAGATGAGTGGACTTTGTTATACTCGATCAGGGGACTTTAATATACTCGATCAGGGGACTTTGCCTTACTCGATCAGGGAACTTTGTTATCCTCTATCAGGGGACTTTGTTATACTCGATCAGGCATCTTTGTTATACTCGTTCAGGGGCTTTGTTATACTCGTTCAGGTGATTTTGTTATACTCGATAAGGGGACTTTGTTATACTCGATGAGGGGACTTTTTTATACTCGATCAGGGGACTTTGCTATACTCGATCAGGGGACTTTGCTATACTCGATCAGGGGGCTTTGTTATACTCGATAAGGGCCCTTTGTTATACTCGATGAGGGGACTTTGTTATTCTCACTTAGGGGAATTTGTTATACCTGATCAGGGGACTGTTATACTTGATCAGGGGACTTTGTTATACTCGACCAGGGGCCTTTGTTGTACTCGATCAGGGGCCTTTGTTATACACGATAAGGGGCAGTTGTTATACTCGATTAGGGGACTTTGTTATACTCGATCATGGGACTTTGTTATACTTGATCATGGCCCTTTGTTATACTCGATGAGGGGACTTTGTTATACTCGATCAGGAAACTTTGTTATACTCGATAAGGGGCCTTTGTTATACTTGATCAGGGATCTTTGTTATACTCGTTCAGGGGGCTTTCTTATACACGGTCATGTGACTTTGTTATACTCGATGAGGGGGCTGTGTTATACTCTATGAGGGGACTTTGCTATACTCGATCAGGGAAGTTTGTTATACTCGATAAGGGGGCTTTGTTATACTCGATGAGGGGACTTTGTTATACTCGCTCAGGGGACTTTGTTATACTCGATCAGGGGACTTTGTAATAGTTGATCAGGGCAGATTAGTGGACTTTGTTATACTCGATGAGGGACTTTAAAATACTCGATCAGGGGACATTGCTATACTCGATGAGGGAACTTTGTTATACTTGATCAGGGGAATTTGTTATACTCGATCAGGGGCCTTTGTTATACTCGATAAGGGGCCTTTGTTATACTCGATGAGGGGAATTTGTTATATTCGATCAGGGGAATTTGTTATACTCGATCAAGGGACTTTGTTATGCTCGATGAGGGGGCTTTGTTATACTCTATCAGTGGACTTTGTTATACTCGTTCAGGGGAATTTGTTTTCTTCGATCAGGGATCTTTGTTATACTCGTTCCGGGGGCTTTGTTATACTCGATCAGGGGACTTTGTTATACGCGATCAGGAGACTTTCTTATTCTCAATCAGAGGACTTTGTTATACTCGATAAGTGGACTTTGTTATACTCGATCAGGGGAATTTGCTATACCCGATCAGGGGACTTTGTTATACTCGATCAGCGGACTTTGTTATACTCTATCAGGGGACTTTGTTATGCTCGATCAGGGATCTTTGTTATACTCTTTCATTGGCCTTTGTTATTCTCGATTAGGGGAATTTGTTATACTCGATAAGGGGACTTTGTTATACTCGATGAGGGGACATTGTTATACTCGATCAGGGGACTTTGTTATACTCGATCAGGGCCCTTTGTTATACTCGATGAGGGGGCTTTGTTACTACTCGATCAAGTGGCTTTGTTATACTTGATCAGGGGACTTTGTTATTCTAGATTAGTGGACTTTGTTATACTCGATCAGGGGACTTTAATATACTCGATGAGGGGGCTTTGTTATACACGATCAGGGGACTTTGTTATACCCGATCAGGGATCTTTGTTCTACTTTATCAGGGGACTTTGTTATACTCGATCAGGGATCTTTGTTATGCTCGTTCAGGGGACTTTGTTATACTCGTTCAGGTGACTTTGTTATACTCGATCAGGGGACTTTGTTATACTCGACCAGGGGGCTTTGTTATACTCGATGAGGGGACTTTGTTATACTCGATGAGGGACTTTATGCCACTCGATGAGGGGCTTTGTTATACTCGATGAGGGGACTTTGTTATACTCGATCAGGGGACTTTGTCTATACTCGATGAGGGGGCTTTGTTATACTCGATAAGGGGCCTTTGATATACTCGATGAGGGGACTTTGTTATACTCGATCAGGGGAATTTGTTATACTCGATCAGGGGACTTTGTTTTACTCGATCAGGGGACTTTGTTATTCTCGATCAGGGGACTTTGTTATAGTTGATCAGGGCAGATTAGTGGACTTTGTTATACTCGATGAGGGACTTTAAAATACTCGATCAGGGGACATTGCTATACTCGATGAGGGGACTTTGTTATACTCGATCAGGGGAATTTGTTATACTAGATAAGGGGGCTTTGTTATACTCGATCAGGGGACTTTGTTATACTCGATCAGGGGAATTTGTTATACTCGTTCAGGGGACTTTGTTTTACTCGATCAGGGGACTTTGTTATACTCGATCAGGGGACTTTGTTATAGTTGATCAGGGCAGATTAATGGACTTTGTTATACTCGATGAGGGACTTTAAAATACTCGATCAGGGGACATTGCTATACTCGATGAGGGGACTTTGTTATACTCGATTAGGGGAATTTGTTATACGCGATCAGGGGCCTTTGTTATACTCGATAAGGGGCCTTTGTTATACTCGATGAGGGGACTTTGTTATACTCGATCAGGGGAATTTGTTATACTCGATCAGGGGACTTTGTTTTACTCGATCAGGGGACTTTGTTATACTCGATCAGGGGACTTTGTTATGGTTGATCAGGGCAGATTAGTGGACTTTGTTATACTCGATGAGTGGACTTTGTTATACTCGATCAGGGGAATTTGCTATACCCGATCAGGGGACTTTGTTATCCTCGATCAGCGGACTTTGTTATATTCTATCAGGGGACTTTGTTATACTCGATCAGGGATCTTTGTTATACTCTTTCAGGGGGCTTTGTTATTCTCGATTAGGGGAATTTGTTATACTCGATCAGGGGACTTTGTTATACTCGATGAGGGGACTTTGTTATACTTGATCAGGGGACTTTGTTATACTCGATCAGGGCCCTTTGTTATACTCGATGAGGGGGCTTTGTTACTACTCGATCAAGTGGCTTTGTTATACTTGATCAGGGGACTTTGTTATACTAGATTAGTGGACTTTGTTATACTCGATCAGGGGACTTTAATATACTCGATGAGGAGGCTTTGTTATACTCGATCAGGGGACTTTGTTATACCCGATCAGGCGACTTTGTTATACTCGATCAGGCGACTTTGTTATGCTCGATCAGGGATCTTTGTTCTACTCTATCAGGGGACTTTGTTATACTCGATCAGGGATCTTTGTTATAATCGTTCAGGGGGCTTTGTTATACTCGTTCAGGTGACTTTGTTATAGTCGATCAGGGGGCTTTGTTATACTCGATCAGGGGGCTTTGTCTATACTCGATGAGGGGGCTTTGTTATACTCGATAAGGGGCCTTTGTTATACTCGATGAGGGGACTTTGTTATACTCGATCAGGGGAATTTGTTATACTCGATCAGGGGACTTTGTTTTACTCGATCAGGGGGCTTTGTCATACTTGATCAGGGGACTTTGTTATAATAGATTAGTAGACTTTGTTATACTCGATCAGGGGACTTTAATATACTCGATGAGGGGGCTTTGTTATACTCGATCAGGGGACTTTGTTATACCCGATCAGGCGACTTTGTTATACTCGATCAGGGGACTTTGTTATACTCGATCAGGGATCTTTGTTCTACTCTATCGGGGGACTTTGTTATACTCGATCAGGGATCTTTGTTATACTCGTTCAGGGGGCTTTGTTATACTCGTTCAGGTGACTTTGTTATACTCGATCACGGGACTTTGTTATACTCGATCAGGGGGCTTTGTTATACTCGATGAGGGGACTTTGTTATACTCGATGAGGGGACTATAATATACTAGATGAGGGGGCTTTGTTATACTCGATGAGGGGACTTTGTTATACTCGATCAGGGGACTTTGTCTATACTCGATGAGGGGGCTTTGTTATACTCGATAAGGGGCCTTTGATATACTCGATGAGGGGACTTTGTTATACTCGATCAGGGGAATTTGTTATACTCGATCAGGGGACTTTGTTTTACTCGATCAGGGGACTTTGTTGCCTACTCGATCAGGGGACTTTGTAATGAATTGATCAGGGCAGATTGGACTTTGTTAGCCTCTCGATAGGGGACTTTATAATAACTCGATCAGGGGACGTGCTATACTCGATGAGGGGACTTTGTTTATACTCGATCAGAGTTTTGTTATATACTCGATCAGGGACTTTGTTTTACTCGATCAAGGGGACTTTTCCTTATACTCGATCAGGGGACTTTGTTATAGTTGATCAGGGCAGATTAGTGGACTTTGCTATACTCGATGAGGGACTTTAAAATACTCGATCAGGGGACATTGCTATACTCGATGAGGGGACTTTGTTATACTCGATCAGGGGAATTTGTTATACTCGATCAGGGGCCTTTGTTATACACAATCAGGGGACTTTGTTATACTCGATCAGGGGCCTTTGTTATACTCGATGAGGGGGCTTTGTTATACTCTATCAGGGGACTTTGTTATACGCGATCAGGAGACTTTCTTATTCTCAATCAGAGGACTTTGTTATACTCGATGAGTGGACTTTGTTATACTCGATCAGGGAATTTAATATACTCGATCAGGGGAATTTGCTATACCCGATCAGGGGACTTTGTTATACTCGATCAGCGGACTTTGTTATACTCTATCAGGGGACTTTGTTATACTCGATCAGGGATCTTTGTTATACTCTTTCAGGGGGCTTTGTTATTCTCGATTAGAGGAATTTGTTATACTCGATCAGGGGACTTTGTTATACTCGATGAGGGGACTTTGTTATACTCGATCAGGGGACTTTGTTATACTCGATGAGGGGCTTTGTTACTACTCGATCAAGTGGCTTTGTTATACTTGATCAGGGGACTTTGTTATACTAGATTAGTGGAAGTTGTTATACTCGATCAGGGGACTTTAATATACTCGATGAGGGGGCTTTGTTATACTCGATCAGGGGACTTTGTTATACCCGATCAGGCGACTTTGTTATACTCGAGCAGGGGACTTTGTTATACTCGATCAGAGATCTTTGTTCTACTCTATCAGGGGACTTTGTTATACTCGATCAGGGATCTTTGTTATACTCGTTCAGGGGGCTTTGTTATACTCGTTCAGGTGACTTTGTTATACTCGATCAGGGGACTTTGTTATACTCGATCAGGGGGCTTTGTTATACTCGATGAGGGGACTTTATTATACTCGATGAGGGGACTTTAATATACTCGATGAGGGGGTTTTGTTATACTCGATGAGGGGACTTTGTTATACTCGATGAGGCGACTTTGTCTATACTCGATGAGGGGGCATTGTTATACTCGATAAGGGGCCTTTGTTATACTCGATGAGGGGACTTTGTTATACTCGATGCGGGGAATTTGTTATACTCGATCAGGGGACTTTGTTTTACTCGATCAGGGGACTTTGTTATACTCGATCAGGGGACTTTGTTATAGTTGATCAGGGAAGATTAGTGGACTTTGTTATACTCGATGAGGGACTTTAAATTACTCGATCAGGGGACATTGCTATACTCGATGAGGGGACTTTGTTATACTCGATCAGGGGAATTTGTTATACACAATCAGGGGACTTTGTTATACTCGATCAGGGGCCTTTGTTATACTCGATGAAACGGCTTTGTTATACTCTATCAGGGGACTTTGTTATAGTCGATCAGGGGCCTTTGTTATACTCGATCGGAGGACTTTGTTATACTCAATCTGGGGACTTTGTTATACTCGATCAGGCAACTTTGTTATACTCGATCAGGGGCCTTTGTTATATTCGATGAGGAGCCTTTGTTATACTCGATCAGGCGACTTTGTTATACTCGATCAGGGGTCATTGTTGTACTCGATCAGGGGGCTTTGTTGTACTCGGTCAGGGGCCATTGTTATACTCGATAACGGGCCATTGTTATACTCGATCAGGGGACTTTGTTATACTCGATAAGGGGACTTTGTTATACTCGATGAGGGGCTTTGTTATTCTTGATCAGGGGACTTTGTTATACTCGATCAGGGGACTTTGTTATGCTCGACCAAGGGTCTTTGTTATACTGGATCAGTGGACTTTGTTATACTCTATCAGGGGACTTTGTTATACTCGATGAGGGGCCTTTGTTTTACTCTATCAGGGGACTTTGTTATACTGGATCTGGCGACTTTGTTATACTCGATCAGTTTTCTTTGTTATTCTTGATCAGGGGACTTTGTTATACTCGACCAGGGGCCTTTGTTGTACTCGATAGGGGGCAGTTGTTATACTCGATTAGGGGACTTTGTTATACTCGATCAGGGGACTTTGTTATACTTGATCAGGGCCCTTTGTTATACTCGATGAGGGGACTTTGTTATACTCGATCAGGGGCTTTGTTATACTTGATCAGGGGACTTTGTTATACTAGATGAGTGGACTTTGTTATACTCGATCAGGGGACTTTAATATACTCGATCAGGGGACTTTGCCTTACTCGATCAGGGAACTTTGTTATCCTCTATCAGGGGACTTTGTTATACTCGATCAGGGGGCTTTGTTATACTTGATCAGGGGACTTTGTTATATTAGATGAGTGGACTTTGTTATACTCGATCAGGGGACTTTAATATACTCGATCAGGGGACTTTGCATAACTCGATCAGGGAACTTTGTTATCCTCTATCAGGGGACTTTGTCATACTCGATCAGGCATCTTTGTTATACTCGTTCAGGGGGCTTTGTTATACTCGTTCAGGTGACTTTGTTATACTCGATAAGGGGCCTTTGTTATACTCGATGAGGGGACTTTGTTATTCTCACTTTGGGGAATTTGTTATACATGATCAGGGGACTGTTATACTTGATCAGGGGATTTTGTTATACTAGATGAGGGGCTTTGTTATTCTTGATGAGGGGACTTTGTTATACTCGATCAGTGGACTTTGTTATACTCGATCAGGGGACTTTAATATACTCGATCAGGGGACTTTGCCTTACTCGATCAGGGAACTTTCTTATCCTCTATCAGGGGACTTTGTTATACTCGATCAGGCATCTTTGTTATACTCGTTCAGGGGGCTTTGTTATACTCGTTCAGGTGACATTGTTATACTCGATAAGGGGACTTTGTTATACTCGATTAGGGGACTTTTTATACTCGATCAGGGGACTTTGCTATACTCG
>NW_024725967.1:0-15000 GCF_018991925.1 Homarus americanus
CACTACAACACGAGTACTACATGTTCACTACAACACTAGTACTACATGTTCACTATAAAACTAGCACTATATGTTCACTACAACACTTGTATCATTACATGTTCACTACAACACTAGTAACTGCACTACATATTCACTACAACACTAGTAGTACATGTTCACTACAACACTAGTACTACATGTTCACTACAGCACTAGTGCCACATGTTCACTACAACACTACCAGTACTACATGTTCACTACAACGCTAGTACTACATGTTCGCTACAACACTAGTACTACATGTTCACTACAGCACTACCAGTACTACATGTTCACTACAACACTAGTAGTACATGTTCACTACAACACTAGTACTACATGTTCACTACAACACTAGGACTACATGTTCATTCCAGCACTACCAGTACTACATGTTCACTACAGCGCTACCAGTACTACATGTTCACTACAACACTAGTAGTACATGTTCACTACAACACTAGTACTACATGTTCCCTACAACACTATTACTACATGTCCACTACAACCCTACCAGTACTACATGTTCAGTACAACACTAGTACTACAGGTTTACTACAACACTAGTACTACATGTTCACTACAACACTAGTACTACATGTTTACTACAACACTAGTACTACATGTTCACTACAACACTAGTACTACATACTCACTAGTTCACTAGTACCACTATTCCTGTACCTGGCTAGTCACTGTTCCAACCTGATTATATAATTTTGCATTACTTTTTTTTTAGGCCTTGGTCTAGCGACTTTGTTAATAATTTAACGAGAAGAAAAACACAATGACAACTCCTCTAGTCTCCACTGTGTTCGGTCTCCGGGTAAACCTCCCACGAAAGAGTCGGCGTCCAAAACATTTATTTGTCGAAGTTAATGAACCCAAGTGTTAGGGTTTATACAGAAAGAAAACCGTCTTATTACACTGGCACCTGCAGAAGGACCAGTGGGAACAGCTCTCCGATGGGAGAGTTGGGAATAGTTTATTTCCGACAGATGGGTGCCCTATGCCACTGATGGATGCGAGGAACCCAAGCTCGTGGGTGTCATTAAAATGGCGCAGTAACACCACAACTCTGTATAAAAGTCGTTTAAGTGTAAGTGCGTTCAATGATCGCGTTAAAACCGGCAGTCTTGAGATGACTGACCGGAGCGGGCTTCTCAACTCCCTGATTACTTTTTTGCCCGAACAGAATTTTATCTGCCAGGATAGTGTACCACTCTCCCCCACTATGGTACCATCCCTCCCAGACTGTGTACCACTCTCCCCCATTGTGGTACCATCCCTCCCAAAGAATGTACCACTCTCCCCCACTGTGGTACTATCCCCAGTAGAAAAGGCGCCTTTGCCGCCTAGGCTCACATATGATTACGAGAATGTAGATCTTTCCTTTCTGCCGCCAGACTTCCCCGAGGATTTATTACAAATCATCAAAGGTGAAAAAAAACCCAGTGTTTAAATTTGGATTACAACGCCGGTGAAAGTTTTTCTAATAGCAGTTGTGGTCTTGATAATGTTGAATATGTCGCTGCTAACCTGAGGGCCTCAACTTAGGCAACCTGACCAAGGACAGCCGACAAAGCTGTCAACCGCTTATGTTCACGAAGGTCCCAAGATCTCTTTCAGTTTATTGTGCTTTACCTTATCAAAACCTTTTGATAAACCAACAGTGCAGATGTATAAATATATTTGGATCTCTAAAGCCGTTTCACTCAAAATTCTCAGACCAAATATAGCTTCTCTAGCTCCTTTTCCGTCTAAATCCGTTTTGCTCTTCAGATAACGCACTGTCTATTGTAAACTTTATTCTACTTAAAATTATCTATATATATATATATATATATATATATATATATATATATATATATATATAACAAATAAGTCTGTCTGTCTGTCTGTTTGTTTATTTGTGTGTGTGTGTCCGCACGAGAATCTCGGAAACTACTTTACTGATCTGTAGTGATGATGGGTGGTGTTATATGTAGTGATGATTAGACAATAAAATAATAACAGTTTAATGCTAAAAATATATACTTTGCTTTACCGTTGTAGTGGAAATCATGGTGGAACTTACATACACCGTTAATGAACTAATGATGGAAGAAGAAGTTTTGGGGACTGAACAGTGCGACAGTGTGGAGCTTCCCGTAGGGTGGCGTCCTACCGTGGCCTAGCGGATGAGCCTCCTGGAGGGTGGCGTTTCTGCTAGTATTTTATAAAACTTTGCAGTCGTGACTTAGTGATTAATAATGATTTACAGTAGTATTTACCGCGGTAATACACAGTACTGGATATATAACGGTCAATTTGGTAATAATATGAGATATATATTAATTATAAATCTACCTGTTGGGTGACTCATAGGTGATAGGTTTCGTGGGAATCAAATCACCTGCTGCTAATGATTTGAGGTGCTGTATAATTATCACTATGAATGTTTATGAATCTGCTATCTGTGTAAATCTGGTAATTGGTTTAAATAACTGACACAAGTCTACATCAGTCGCGTCCTAATATTTGTAACTCACTTTTTAAATCAGTACTCAGATATTTTCCTTACTTTTCACATCTAATAAACATATATAAGCATCTTAATTTTCCGACAATATAAGAAAAGTGAAATATAGATAAACCTTAATAATGAAGTTAAGCTTTTACGGGGTAGAGGTCCTTCCTAAGCTGAATAATCACCTGCCGTTTGCCAGAATAAACTCTCAAAAGGTCATGTGCTTGCAGAAAGAGTTAATTAAGATAGTTTACCAATTTGCTCCAACCCAACGACCAACGCTTCGACCTTATTCCCTGGCCTGCCAGTATGTACACAACTCCTGTATGAGGCCTCAAGAGGAAAGACTCAACACAAGGGAAGACTTGTCGACATGAGGCACTACGGTGTTTCTGTCGCTGGTAGAGGTTAGAGAACTTGGTGTTTCCAGAGTCGGACATTAGGCTTGGTACTCCTCCTCCTGCACCAGCGGTAGAAGACTGGACTCTCTCATATCGACCTATTTGTTCAAGTATCTGTAGCGTATTACTGGTATTTGAAATTCAGAGTTATGGGTAAATTGAATGTTTTGTTATTTACAATTATCCCTTATGATAATGTATTGAACATTTACTCTGTGCAAATGAGCATATAGCTAATAAAACTTACAATGTTAAAAGACTTGGCTCTAATTACCGTAAACGCAAATGCTACTTATATAACAAACAATGCTACATGTACAAGTAGCATACTGCTGAACAAAAGCTAGACTTACTGTACATATGAATATCCTCTTCTTCAACACCACAAATGCAGAGCTCAGTGACTAGATGCAAACACCGTGTAAATAATATTCTCACATAAGATTCCGTGAAATGCCTTGTTACACAGCTTGACTGTATCATTTATACGTCGACTTGAGAAACAGGTGTGGGATAGGTATTTCAGGGTATGGCTCGCAGGTAAGGCTAGAGGACACACATTACAATATTTAACCAAACATTACTCATCTGAGGTGTTTTAAACGCCTCATTAATTTACTCTCTCTCTCTCTCTCTCTCTCTCTCTCTCTCTCTCTCTCTGGAGGTGTTGGAGAGGCCCTCACAGTCCAGCACCTAAACTCGTCCACCAATCACCTCCATCGTTACAAGACAACTACCCTAATCATTCATTATTTGTCATTGCGACTCCATACACTGTATACTGTACCTACTTTGTACCAATATGAACTTGTATGTCGATTTTATCTATATCTATCCGTCTATTTATCTAACTGTCTCTGTCTATCTGTATATATCTATCTATCTGTCTATCTATCTAACTGTCTCTGTCTATCTATTTATCTGTCTATCCATCTAGGTGTTAATGTGGGTATCTTTTTATCTCTCTGTCTTAGTGTAGGTATCTATATTTCCCCACCTACCCACCCACCCATCCACCCACCCACCCACCCACCACCCACCCACCCACCACCCACCCATCCACCCACCACCCATCCACCATCACCCACCCCACCCCACCCATCCACCACCCATCCCACCCACCCCCACCCATCCACCCACCCACCCATCCACCATCCACCCACCCCTGCCCATCCACCCATCCACCCACCCATCCACCTCAGTAGGTAGCCTCATCCCCCTGGATCAGCTGACCCTCATCTATCCACATACTGAGAGACTGAGAGACTGAGAGACTCTTCCTCCACCAATGTATATAAAGCCTCCTGGGTTTTAGGTCTTGAGTCTATTGGGTCGTTTTTTAATGGGAACAAAATCCTCTTGGGCGAATCGATTTTCCTCAGGCCTTACGGTGGGATTTAGGTGTGGCTCTTGTGGCTGTTTTTGTTGGTGTTTTGATGTGTGTGGTCTCTGTTTTTGTTGGTGTTTTGATGTGTGTGGTCTCTGTTTTTGTTGGTGTTTTGATGTGTGTGGTCTCTGTTTTTGTTGGTGTTTTGATGTGTGTGGTCTCTATTTTTTGTTGGTGTTTTTGATGTGTGGTCTCTGTATTTTATTTAGTGTTTTTGATGGTGTGTGGTCTCTGTTTTGTTGGTGTTTTGCAGTGTGTGTGGTCTCTGTTTTTTTGTTAGTGTTTTTGATGTGTGTGGTCTCTGTTTTTTGTTGGTGTTTTTGATGTGTGTGGTCTCTGTTTTTGTTGGTGTTTGATGTGTGTGGTCTCTGTTTTGCTGGTGTTTTTGATGTGTGTGGCTCTGTTTTTGTTGGTGTTTTGATGTGTGTTTTCTGTTTTGTTGGTGTTTTTGATGTATGTGGTCTCTGTTTTGTTGGTGTTTTGATGTGTGTGGTCTCTGTTTTTGTTGGTGTTTTGATGTGTGTATGGTCTCTGTTTTTGTTGGTGTTTTTGATATTGTGTGGTCTCTGTTTTGTTGGTGTTTTGATGTGTGTAGCTCTGTTTTTGTTAGTGTTTTGATATGTGTGGTCTCTGTTTTTGTTAGTGCGATGTGTGTAATAGCTTTCTGTTTTTTTGTTAGTGTTTGATGTGTGTGTGAAACCTGTTTTTGTTGAAGTGTTTTTGATGTGTGTGGCTCTCTGTTTTTGTTGAGTATTTTTGATGTGTGTGGTCTCTCTGTTTTGTTGGTGTTTTTTGATGTGTGTGGCTCTGTTTTTTGTTAGTGTTTTGTGTGTGTAGCTCTGTTTTTTGTTGGGTGTTTTTGATGTGTAGCTCTGTTTTTATTTGGTGTGTTTTGATGTGTGTGGCTCTGTTTTTGTTGGTGTTTTGATGTGTGTGGTCTCTGTTTTTTTTTGTTGGTGTTTTGCAGTGTGTGTGGCTCTGTTGTTTTTGTTAGTGTTTTGATGTGTGTGGCTCTGTTTTTTGTTGGTGTTTTTGATGTGTGTGGCTCTGTTTTGTTGGTGTTTTTGATGTGTGTGGCTCTGTTTTTGTTAGTGTTTTTGATGTGTGTGGCTCTGTTTTTTGTTGGTGTTTTTGATGTGTGTGGCTCTGTTTTTTGTTGGTGTTTTGATGTGTGTGGCTCTGTTTTTTGTTGGTGTTTTGATGTGTGTGGCTCTGTTTTTTGTTGGTGTTTTGACGTGTGTGGCTCTGTTTTTTGTTGGTGTTTTGATGTGTGTGGCTCTGTTTTTTGTTGGTGTTTTGATGTGTGTGGCTCTGTTTTTGTTAGTGTTTTGATGTGTGTGGCTCTGTTTTTGTTGGTGTTTGATGTGTGTGGCTCTGTTTTTTGTTAGTGTTTTTGATATTGTGTAGCTCTGTTTTGTTGGTGTTTTGATGTGTGTGGCTCTGTTTTTGTTGGTGTTTTGATGTGTGTGTGGTCTCTGTTTTTGTTGGTGTTTTGATGTGTGTGGCTCTGTTTTTGTTAGTGTTTTGATATGTGTGTGGCTCTGTTTTTGTTAGTGTTTTGATGTGTGTAGCTCTGTTTTTGTTGGTGTTTTTGATGTGTGTGGCTCTGTTTTTGTTGGTGTTTTTGATGTGTGTGGTCTCTGTTTTTGTTGGTGTTTGATGTGTGTGGCTCTGTTTTTGTTGGTGTTTTTGATATTATTGTGGTCTCTGTTTTGTTGGTGTTTTTGACGTGTGTGTCTGTTTTTGTTGGTGTTTTGATGTGTGGTCTGTCTGTTTTTTGTTGGTGTTTTGATGTGTGGCTCTCTGTTTTTTGTTGGTGTTTTGATGTGTGTGGTCTCTCTGTTTTTTGTTGGTGTTTTGATGTGTGTGTGGCTCTGTTTTTGTTGGTGTTTTTGACGTGTGTGGCTCTGTTTTTGTTGGTGTTTTTAGTGTGTGGTCTCTGTTTTTTGTTGGTGTTTTTGATGTGTGTGGCTCTGTTTTGTTGGTGTTTTTGATGTGTGGCTCTGTTTTGTTGGTGTTTTGATGTGTGTGGTCTCTGTTTTGTTAGTGTTTTGATGTGTGTGGCTCTGTTTTTGTTGGTGTTTTTGATGTGTGTGGTCTCTCTCTGTTTTTGTTGGTGTTTTGATAGTGGCCTTAGCTCTGTTTTGTTGTTTTGATGTGTGTGGCTCTGTTTTTGTTAGTGTTTTTGATATTATTGGTCTCTGTTTTTGTTGGTGTTTTGATGTGTGTGGCTCTGTTTTTGTTGTTTTGATGTGTGTGGCTCTGTTTTTGTTGTTTTGATGTGTGTGGCTCTGTGTTTGTTGTTGTTGTTTTGACGTGTGTGGCTCTGTGTTTGTTGTTGTTGTTTTCATTTTCTTATGTATATATATATTTTTTCTTTTTTTATCAAATTTTTTTTATTTGTTTTCATATATTTTTAATATCGTCTCGTTTGGCAAATTTTTATTTCTGTTTTTCTTCAATATTACAGTTCCATGTAAACTTTGTATATGTGGTGTTATGCATTTATGTATATTTATGTATGAGGTGTAAGGGCTGAGTCCATGCATATTTTGGTTGTTTTATGTATATTCGTATGTGTGAATTACAGTATTTGTAAGGTAGTAGTTGAACTATCGTGTTTGATTACGTTGCTCCGACACCAAGATTATTATTATTATTACTATTATTATTATTATTATTATTATTATTATTATTATTATTATTATTATTATTATTATTATTATTACTATTATTATTATTATTATTATTATTATTATTATTTATTTATTTATTTTTTACTTTATTTTAGTTTATTTTTATTGATTGAATTATTCGTACAGTATAATAAGCGTTAGACAGAACATAGGTGAATTTTCGCTAATTGGCAGGTGAACTGAACGGTGTAACTCAGTCAGTATACACACACACACACACACACACACACACACACACACGCACGATTTTCCGCCAATTAACGAAGCTTCAGCCCTGACGCGTAGATACATTTGGTAGTGTTTCGGTTCAGTCTGGCGGGGCTGTTTGTCGATTGAGCTGTCTGTCTATTGAACTGTCTGTCTATTTGGCTGTCTGTCTATCTGGCTGTCTGTCTATTTGGCTGTCTGTGTATTTGGCTGTCTATCTATCTGGCTGTCTATTTGGATTTGTCTATCTGGCTGTCTGTGTATTGAGCTGTCTGTCTATTGAACTGTCTGTCTATTTGGCTGTCTGTCTATCTGGCTGTCTGTCTATTTGGCTGTCTGTCTATTTGGCTGTCTGTCTGTCTGGCTGTCTGTCTATTGATGTCTCTACTTGGCTCTCTCTCTCACCTTACCTCCCCTCCCCCCCTTCCCTCACCCTCCTTCCCTCCACTCTCTCGCCCCCTTCCCTCCCCTCCCCCCTTCCCTCTCCTCCCTTCCCTCCCTCCCCCCTTCCCTCCCCTCACCCACCCCTTCCCTCCCCCTTCCTCCTCCCCCTTCCCCTCCCCTCCCCCTTCCTCCCCTCCCCTTTTCCCTCCCCTTCCCTCCCCTCCCCCTTCCCTCCCCTCCCCTACCCCTTCCCCTCCCCCCTCCCTCCCCCCTTCTCCTCCCTCCCTCCCCTCCCTCCCTCCCCCTTCCCCTCCTTCCCCTTCCCTCCCTCCCCCCTTCCCCTCCCCTCCCCCTTCCCTCGCCCTTTCCCTCTCCCTTCCCTCCCCCTCCTCCCCCGCCCCAGACGACAGTTAGTCAGTTTTCATGGTAAGGAGGAGGAGGGAGGGAGGAAGGAAAGGAAAAGAGGTAGGAGGGAAGAAAGGAGGAGGAGGAAAGAGGTAGGGGAGGGAAGAAGGAGGAAGATGTGGGAGGAGGAAAGGAGGGAGGAGGAAGAGGCCAAGGGAGAGAGGAAGGAGGAGGGAGGGAAAGAGGTAGGAGGAGAAGGGAGGGAAGAGGTGGGAGGAGGGAGGGAGGGGAGGGAAGAGGAAATGGGAGGAGGAAAGGAGGGAAGATGTGGGGAGGAAGAGGTAGGAGGAGAAGGAGGAGGAGGAAGAGGTAGGAGGAGGAGGAGGAGGAAGAGGTAGGAGGAGAAGGAGGAAGAGGAAGAGGTAGGAGGAGAAGGAGGAAGAGGAAGAGGTAGGAGGAGAAGGAAGAGGAGGAAGAGATAAATAAGAAGAAACAATAACTACAACAAAAACTACACCAGATACAACTACAAACACAACAAAAACAACAACAATAACCACAACAACAACAACAGCACAATGGCGAATGAGAACACCTGGTGACTTTCCATTATCTTACGAATAATTATTACTCCCCCTCCACCTCCCCCTACCTTCTCCCCTTCCTCCTCTCTCCTTCCCCTCCCTTCCCCACCCCCTTCCCCTCCCCCTTCCCCTCCCCCTTCCCCTCCCCACAGTTCCCCGTCTCCCTTCCCAAGACCTCTGCCATATGGAAAAGTTCAGATGACGAGGTAGTGATGTTTACTGACGAGGTAGTGATGTTTACTGACGAGGTAGTGATGTTTACTGATGAGGTAGTGATGTTTACTGACGAGGTAGTGATGTTTATTGACGAGGTAGTGATGTTTACTGATGAGGTAGTGATGTTTACTGACGAGGTAGTGATGTTTACTGATGAGGTAGTGATCATTTACTGACGAGGAGTAGTGATGTTTACTGACGAGTAGTGATGTTTACTGACGAGGTAGTGATGTTTTACTGACGAGGTAGTGATGTTTACTGACAGGGTAGTGATGTTTACTGACAAGGTAAGTGATGTTTACTGACGAGGTAGTGATGTTACTGACGAGGTGATGTTTACTGACGAGGTAGTAATGTTTACTGACGAAGATGAAGTGATGTTTACTGACGAGTGGTGATGTTACTGACGAGATAGTGATGTTTACTGACGAGGTAGTGATGTTTACTGACGAGGTAGTGATGTTTACTGACGAGGTAGTGATGTTTACTGACGAGGTAGTGATGTTTACTGACGAGGTAGTGATGTTTACTGACGAGGTAGTGATGTTTGTTCCCCTCACCTGGGCTGTGTTCCTGTCACACCTGGATCGATAATCAAATGAGGGGAGGGCTGAGGGGAGAGGTGAGGGGTAAGGAGGGGGCCGAGGGGAGAGGTGAGGGGGTAAGAAGAGGAGAGAGGTGAGGGGTAAGGACAGGTGAGAGGTGAGAAGACGGGAGAGGTGAGGGGTGGGAGGAGGATCGAGGGGAGGGTGGGGGAGTGAGGGAGGAGCCGAGGGAGGAGGTGAGGGGGGGGAGTAAGGAGGCCGAGGGGAGGAGGTGTGAGGGGAGTGGGAGGGGGGCCGAGGGGAGAGGTGAGGGGGTAAGAAGAGGAGAGAGGTGAGGGGTAAGGACAGGTGAGAGGTGAGAAGACGGGAGAGGTGAGGGGTAAGGAGAGGGCCGAGGGTAGAGGTGAGAAGTAAGGAGAGGCCCGAGGGGAAGGGTGAGGGGTGGTCTTCGTTTTTCAGCATCTTGATTGAGATATATAAGGCTGGTGCAATATTTATGAAGGGAGGGAGTGAGAGAAGGGTAGGGAGGCTGGTGGCAGGGAGGGAGTGAAAGATAAAAGCTTAGTGAGATAATGTCTGAGTGGCGGAAGTAATTTTTTTCTTGTTGTGAAGTGTGATGTGATGTACAGTAACTCATGTGATGTAAGTAGCTCATGTGATGTATAGTAGCTCATGTGATGTATAGTAGCTCATGTGATGTATAGTAGCTCATGTGATGTACAGTAGCTCACGTGATGTACAGTAGCTCATGTGATGTACAGTAGCTCATGTGATGTATAGTAGCTCATGTGATGTATAGTAGCTCATGTGATGTACAGTAGTTCATGTGATGTACAGAAGCTCATGTGATGTACAGTAGCTCATTTTATGTACAGTAGCTCATGTGATGTATAGTAGCTCATGTGATGTATAGTAGCTCATGTGATGTACAGTAGCTCATGTAATGTACAGAAGCTCATGTGATGTACAGTAGCTCATGTGATGTATAGTCATGTGATGTACAGTAGCTCATGTGATGTACAGTAGCTCATGTGATGTACAGTAGCTCATGTGATGTATAGTAGCTCATGTGATGTACAGTAGCTCATGTGATGTACAGTAGCTCATTTGATGTACAGTAGCTCATGTGATGTATAGTAGCTCATGTGATGTACAGTAGCTCATGTGATGTATAGTAGCTCATGTGATGTACAGTAGCTCATGTGATGTACAGTAGCTCATGTGATGTACAGTAGCTTATGTGATGTACAGTAGCTCATGTGATGTACAGTAGCTCATGTGATGTACAGTAGCTCATGTGATGTACAGTAGCTCATGTGATGTATAGTAGCTCATGTGATGTACAGTAGCTCCTCTGTTAGTGGTGCAGAGAGCAGCGTCGTGACCTGTACATGGCCTTCATCGACCTAACCAAGGCCTTCGACTCGGTCAACAGGGAAGCCCTCTGGTGGACCCTCAGCCGGTTTGGTTGCCTACCTAAATTTCACCGCCATTGTGAGGCAACTCCACGATGGCATGAACGGCAGTGTCATGCACAACGGCACCCAGTCTGAGTTCTTCCCCATCCAAACGGGGGTAAAACAAGGGTGTGTACTGGCACCAACTCTCTTTTCCATTTTCTTGGCTGCCTTCCTTACTCGTGCCAGTGCCAATTTAGCCGGCGGGGTGGACATTACTGAACTTCAGTATGCAGACGACCTCACACTCGTCGCTCACACTGAAAGAGACCTACAGAGATCCTGAACACATACGCAGATGCATATACACACTTCGGCCTTCAGATGAATGTACGTAAGACTCAGATTCTCTTCTATCCTGCCCCTGGTTCAGACACACCTCCACCATCCATCCAGCTTAACGGTACTACCCTCTCTAATGTTACCCACTTTCGGTACCTTGGCTCCCACCTGTCCACCGCGGACATGGATGAAGAGATTCAACATCGGATAAGATGTGCATCTCAAGCCCTTGGCAGACTCCTTACCCGTGTCTTTAGCTGTAGGTAGCTGAAATTATCTACAAAGTTGCACGTGTATCGATCGAGCAGTGGTCCTCCCTACCCTGCTAGTGCTATATGGCAGCGAGACATGGGTCACAAACAGGAGGCACCTCAAGGCAATTGCAAACTTTCACCAGTGCAGTCTACGTTCTATCATCCGAGTTCGCTGGGAAGACAAGAGAACAAATGTCAGTATTCTTGCTGACACCAACTGTAGGAGCATCGAGGTACCATTATCCATGAACAACTACGTTGGACTGGCCATGTTACCCGCATGGACGACAGTAGACTGACAAAGCAGCTACTTTACAGTCACCTAACGAATAGTAAACGTAACGCCGGCGGGCAACTGAAAAGGTATAAGGATAGTCTTAAGACAAACCTGAAAAAGTGCCAAATCGACCCCCTCACCTGGGAGACGATTACTCCACATCGTAACGCTTGGAGGAGCACCACACGAGAAGGTGTCAATAGTTTCCAGTTAACCCAACTGCAAACCGAGGCAGACAAGTGCCAGCGCCGCAAAGACGCTGCCGCCTCCCCTCCCGCACTAGATGTAGCCCTCCACACGTGCAACATCTGTGGACGACACTGCCGGTCTCGTATCGACCTCTTTAGTCACCTCAGAGCTGACCAACCAAGGTGGCATCCTTAATAACTCATATCATTGTCTCATAACTGGATGATCGTCATACTTGACTCCGAGTGACAGCAAAGTAGTCGTAGTAGTATGTGTGTGTGTGTGTGTGTGTTTTATTCCCTTTTGTATGTATTGTACATATTTTTATAGACCTGTTCGTATGGAGACTCTGCTCCCGGGTGGTGTCTGGGGGTCGCGTTAATCCTTGTTGTTAAGACAGTGTTAAATTAATCATTATACCGAAGAGATTAAAAACACCAGTTGTGTTCACGGTATAATATCAAGTGTTAGCCTTGACGTCACCATCCACTTTCTCGTGGCTAAATCTTCACTACATCTTCATGGTATTGTCACCCGCTCTAACTTAACGGTGAGGAGATAAAACACACACACACACACACGTCGGCGTTGTTACCCTCGTTGCTAAGGCATTGTTTACATCCCTAGTACTGGTGACCTCACGTTGCTATGTGTTATAATACCCTATGACGTCACGTAACCTTGTGACGTCATGTGTTAGATATCTTATGACGTCACAGTATCATTATCTTCACTACAGATTGCTCGCTGTGTGTTTATGTTTACCACACCAACAAGGTAGAAGGAGATTCATATATAAATGGATGGATAGATGGATGGTTAGAAGGATAGAGGGATGGTTGGAAGGATAGAGGGATGGTTAGAAGGATAGATGGATGGTTAGAAGGATAGATGGATGGTTAGAAGGATAGAGGGATGGTTGGATGGATAGATAGAGGGATGGTTGGATGGATAGAGGGATGGTTGGATGGTTAGAAGGATAGATGGATGGTTAGAAGGATAGAGGGGTGGTTGGATGGATAGATAGAGGGATGGTTAGATGGATAGATGGATGGTTGGATGGATAGATGGATGGTTAGAAGGATAGATGGATGGTTAGAAGGATAGAGGGATGGTTGGATGGATAGAGGGATGGTTGGATGGATAGAGGGATGGTTGGATGGATAGATGGATGGTTGGAAGGATAGAGGGATGGTTGGATGGATAGATGGATGGATGGTTGGATGGATAGAGGGATGGTTGGATAGATAGAGGGATGGTTGGATGGATAGATGGATGGTTAGAAGGATAGATGGATGGTTAGAAGGATAGAGGGATGGTTGGATGGATAGATGGATGGTTAGAAGGATAGAGGGATGGTTGGATGGATAGAGGGATGGTTGGATGGATAGATGGATGGTTAGAAGGATAGATGGATGGTTAGAAGGATAGAGGGATGGTTGGATGGATAGATGGATGGTTAGATGGATAGATGGATGGTTGGATGGATAGATGGATGGTTGGATGGATAGAGGGATGGTTGGATGGATAGATGGATGGTTGGATGGATAGAGGGATGGTTGGATGGATAGATGGATGGTTGGATGGATAAAGGGATGGTTGGATAGATAGAGGGATGGTTGGATGGATAGAGGGATGGTTGGATGGATAGAGGGATGGTTGGATGGATAGATGGATGGTTAGAAGGATAGAGGGATGGTTGGATGGATAGATGGATGGTTGGAAGGATAGATGGATGGTTGAATGGATAGAGGGATGGTTGGATGGATAGAGGGATGGTTGGATGGATAAATGGATGGTTGGAAGGATAGAGGGATGGTTGGATGGATAGATGGATGGTTGGAAGGATAGAGGGATGGTTGGATGGATAGATGGATAGTTGGAAGGATAGAGGGATGGTTGGATGGTTAGAAGGATAGAGGGGTGGTTGGATGGATAGATGGATGGTTGGATGGATGGAGGGATGGATAGACAGACAGACAGATAGATAGATATGCATTTATTTAGTTAATACTTTTGGCCTTTACGTGTGACTAAGGTTAATAATAATAATAATAATAATGAAAATAATAATAATAATAATAATAATAATAATAATAATAATAATAATAATAATGATAATAATAATGACAATAATAATAATAATAATGATAACAATAATAATAATAATGATGATGATGATTGATAATAATAATAATAATAATAATAATAATAATAATAATAATAATAATAATAATAATAATGAAAATAATTATAATAATGAAAATAATAATAATAATAAAAAGAAGAAAAAGAAGAAGAAAAAAAAAGAAGAAGAAGAAGAAGAAGAAAAAAGAAGAAGAAGAAAAGAAGAAAAAAGAAGAAGAAGAAGAAGGGGAAGAAGAAGAGAAGAAGAAGAGAAGAAGAAGAAGGAGAAGAAAAGAAGAAGAAAAAGAAGAAGAGAGAAGAAGAAAACAAGAAGAAAAGAAGAAAAAGAAGAAAAGAAGAAGAAGAAAAAAGAAGAACTGTTATTTATAATGTGGTGTTTCCATGATCAGTTCTCGTGGGCAAATCGAGTTATTTCCCTGACCATCTTGGATAACTTACTTATAGTCAGACCCAGAAAACCGCCTTAACTACCTAACTACCTTAATGAGTGCCTCTCTCTCTCTCTCTCTCTCTCTCTCTCTCTCTCTCTCTCTCTCTCTTATGTGCCATTTATTGTTGTACTCTGACGTCATCATATTGTACCTGTGTCGTCATAACTGTGACGTGAACCATTTGTAGGATGACGTCAGGTTATTGGACTCCTGAGTTCATGACTGGGACTCCTAGCTCAGTGTTGGGACTCCTAGCTCAGTGTTGGGACTCCTAGCTCAGTGTTGGGACTCCTAGCTCAGTGCTGGGACTCCCAGATAGAAGTAGACGTCATCTGTGTCACACGGGTCTTCGGGAAGTGAGAGATAACCTGTGAAAAGTTCTTGACCAATCATGAGTCACTTATTCGGTCATCCAGAGTTCTGATTGGCTGTTTCAAGTGGTGTTTTGTAGTGTATGGGTCTTACGGGTGGTGTGGTGGTCGTACAGGTGGTGTGTTGGTCGTACAGGTGGTGTGGTGGTCGTACAGGTGGTGTGGTGGTCGTACAGGTGGTGTGGTGGTCGTACAGGTGGTGGTGGTCGTACAGGTGGTGTGGTGGTCGTACAGGTGGTGTGTGGTCGTACAGGTGGTGTGGTGGTCGTACAGGTGGTGGTGGTCGTACAGGTGGT
>NW_024725967.1:20000-63056 GCF_018991925.1 Homarus americanus
CGCTATCTGGAGTAAAATCTCGACTCCCCAAATGGCGGCCAAACTTCTATAATCAAGTCAAATTCACGAACATTTCTCTACCGTCAACTTGGTCTCGTAACTTGTACTGTGTGAACATATTCTTGTATAGGTAGAGTTCCAGTGTAATTTTGACGTCATTTGCTATGTTCTGTTCTACCTTCATTAAACCAGTTAGATTCGTTCATATATCATCAACTCTGAGAACAAAATCAACGTAGGAACTTTTGAGAATCTATCTTTGTATCGTAAGTTAACTCAGCCAATTAGAAATGACATTAAGAAGAAAAGTCATCATTGGAAATTTCTGAGAATCAATCGCGAAAAACCAAATGGAGGAACTTTTGAGAATTCATATTTGTGTCTTAACGTAACTCTTACTTACGAGGGAATTTTATGGAAGGAACGTAAGAGAATGAAGAATGGCAGGTGAGTAAAGAGTTGTGTGTGGAAGGCATTGTGTGAGTAAGGCATTATTTGAGTTATGAAGATGCCTCCTGTATGCCCCTTCTCTCTCCCCAGTTATAATTGCTGTTTTTTTTTAATGGCACCACTGTTTACCTCCAGCAGGCTACGTGACCAGGTTGAGTGCTGATCCTCTCTACGTTTTCTGTTGTCTTTGTTGATGGAAGGTGTGAGCAATGGGGGATGGGAAGGAGAGGCTGTGATAAATTACTTCTTCTTCTTCTTCTTCTTCTTCTTCTTCTTCTTCTTCTTCTTCTTCTTCTTCTTCTTCTTCTTCTTCTTCTTCTTCTTCTTCTTCTTCTTCTTCTTCTTCTTCTTCTTCTTCTTCTTCTTCTTCTTCTTCTTCTTCTTCTTCTTCTTCTTCTTCTTCTTCTTCTTCTTCTTCTTCTTCTTCTTCTTCTTCTTCTTCTTCTTCTTCTTCTTCTTCTTCTTCTTCTTCTTCTTCTTCTTCTTCTTCTTCTTCTTCTTCTTCTTCTTCTTCTTCTTCTTCTTCTTCTTCTTCTTCTTCTTCTTCTTCTTCTTCTTCTTCTTCTTCTTCTTCTTCTTCTTCTTCTTCTTCTTCTTCTTCTTCTTCTTCTTCTTCTTCTTCTTCTTCTTCTTCTTCTTCTTCTTCTTCTTCTTCTTCTTCTTCTTCTTCTTCTTCTTCTTCTTCTTCTTCTTCTTCTTCTTCTTCTTCTTCTTCTTCTTCTTCCTTCTTCTTCTTCTTCTTCTTCTTCTTCTTCTTCTTCTTCTTCTTCTTCTTCTTCTTCTTCTTCTTCTTCTTCTTCTTCTTCTTCTTCTTCTTCTTCTTCTTCTTCTTCTTCTTCTTCTTCTTCTTCTTCTTCTTCTTCTTCTTCTTCTTCTTCTTCTTCTTCTTCTTGTAAAAGAACATTATAAACACTTCTTCCCTACTCTCCCTCCCCTCACCTCCGTTTTCTGTTTTGCTTGTAATGTAAACTGATATTGATCCTCTTCCTCCTCCTCCTCCTCCTCCTCCTCCTCTTCCTCTCATATCCGTCTTTTGTTTAGGGAGGGGGAACTGTGACAACCATTTCTCTTCCCTCTCCTTCCTCCACCTAACCTCCGTCTCCTCTTTTGGTTGGTGATAGACACTGCAGTAAATACCATCCTAATCTCTATTTTCTCTTGAGGTAGTTTCATGTACACCTATACTTACACACTAGCCTAATGTGGAGCGTGTGTGTATATGTAAGAAACGTATCGGATACACACACACACACACACAACATTCATACTTCCTAAGCTGTCCTAAGCTTCCCCTGCTTGGTCTTCCTCCCCAAATACCACACAGCGGGTACTTCTAGAAAAAGTGCAGAAGAGGGCATGCAAGATTATTCCCCCCCCCCCGCCCTCCTCCTCCTACTCCACGTATCAAGAACCACTCAGTACACTTACCCTTTCAAATCTCTGATCATCACCACGACCTCACCTGCATGTTTGGCGAGAAGCATCTACACCATCCTCGCCACCGTCTCCTACCCTCACCTGAGATCCCTCGTCCACGAATTGTTGTTCGACACTACAACCACATCCAGTCCATACGACCTATAAGAACAGCCCAGTCCCAATCATTGTAAAATATATAAACAACTCGTAGTTAACGAATGTATTCACTCTCTACCAATACACACTTTTATACTGCTACTTTATAGTGAAATACCTTGTTAAATGACTTCCCCCATTTGTTATTATATATCATATTTGTACCACTTATGTCGTCACTTGTACAGTATTTGTCAATCAAGTTTATACTGCTACTATATAGTGAAATACCTTGTTAAATGACTTCCCCCATTTGTTATTATATATCATATTTGTACCACTTATGTCGTCACTTGTACAGTATTTGTCAATCAAGTGAATCTTTCCCCAATTATGTAACTTTCATCATCTCTGTTGACTGTATATTTTCAGGCCTTTGACAGATATGCTCTTCCAATCAACAGTTAAATAATATTATTATTAGACAACATCTCAGGTTGTTGACGAAAGACGTTCTCTCCCTCCCCTCACTTCTCATCCCCCCTCCCCCTCACTCTCCCTCCCCCACCCCCCCCTTCCTTCACATTTAGTCTTCCCCACAAATGAAAATTACACCTCCCACTAAACTTACTCCCCTTTCCTTCCCTCACCTCTCTTCCCTTTTCCTCCTCTCTCCACTCCCCTCATACCTATTCTACTGCCTCCTCTCATCCCCCTTCCCTTCTTCATCCTATCCCCTACCCTCATTCTCCCGCCCCTTTCTTATTCCCCTCACCCTTTCTACCTCTTCCTCCTCTCTTCCTCCTCCCCTCTTCTTCATAGCGTCTTTATTTAATTACGAGGTTAATGGCCCGAGGAAAGAGATCTTTTAAAGTGCCAATTAAATTTCTTCTGGGTATTGACTCCTTCCCAATTTTCTCCCCCCCCTCCTCTTCTCCTCTCCCTTTCCCCTCCCCTTCCTCTTCCTCCTCTCTATTTCCTTCCCTCCTGTGTGTGTGTGCTGTGTGTGTGTTATAAATCACGGTAAAATTGACCAGATGTTGTCATGGTAACGGGACGCTCAATGATAACACAGGAGTCACTGATGATAAAGAAAACGGGGACATGAGAGTCTTCAGCGGTGACTAATCTATTTTAAGGTTTAAGTTTCATTATTTACCTTATCGGTTTGCGGGCAGGATTTGTTCCCATTCTGGTGATGCTTTATTAGCTTCTTCTTCTTATTCTTCTTCTTCTTCACATACACTAATAAAACAAGAACATATAATAGAGTTTATTTAATACATATAATTATCAAGTCTCTCTCTCTCTCTCTCTCTCTCTCTCTCTCTCTCTCTCTCTCTTTCTCTGTAAGGCACTCGGATCCGATTTTATTCATTTTGATTAATACGGTCAGATTTAATCTTGATTGGTTGGCTGCGTGGACAGACCGCGTATTTGATTGGCTATTATTAAAGCAACTCATACCTGATTGGCTGATAGTACAAAAAACTTAAATATGATTGGTTAAAAGTAAAATCAACCCAAACCCGATTGACTTAAAGTACAACGAGATTTTAACCTGATTAGCTAACAGTACAACGTGTTCAAACCTGATTGGCTGACAGTACAACAAACTCAATCCGGATTGGGTGATAGTACAACGAGGTCATCTCTTATTGGGCCCTCAGTACGAGATGAGCTTAATTCTGATTGGGTTTCAGATTACATCGTGTTAAATTCTCATTGGTTCTCGAGAGGCAGGGGAAGGGGTTGAGGAGGTATGTCGCCGCTAATTGGTTCTCAGATTAAGGCATTCTTCGCTGATTGGCTGTCATAAGAGAAGGATTATTTTGATGACATATCCTTCTAACCTTCATTTAATTAGTTTTTGGAATTTTTTATGTGGTGTTAATATGTTGTCTGTCTGTCTGTACGTCCGTTTATCCGTCCATTTTTATTTTTATTTTTTTGTTTTTTTTTGGCTTTTACATTATAACGAATTTTTACGGTAATTATTATTTCTTCTATTTTTACATTGATTCTTTATTTTTATTAATATATATATATTTTTTTACGTTAGTTATTCTAAAAGATCTGATGAAAAAAGACATTAACTTCAACTTGAGAAAAAGATCTGAAGAAAAAAGACATTAACTTCAACTTGAGAAAAGAGCTGATGAAAAAAGACATTAACTTCAACTTGAGAAAAAGATCTGAAGAAAAAAGACATTAACTTCAACTTGAGAAAAGAGCTGATGAAAAAAGACATTAACTTCAACTTGAGAAAAAGGCTGATGAAAAAAGACATTAACTTCAACTTGAGAAAAAGATCTGAAGAAAAAAGACATTAACTTCAACTTGAGAAAAGAGCTGATGAAAAAAGACATTAACTTCAACTTGAGAAAAAGAGCTGATGAAAAAAGACATTAACTTCAACTTGAGAAAAAGGCTGATGAAAAAAGACATTAACTTCAACTTGAGAAAAAGATCTGATGAAAAAAGACATTAACTTCAACTTGAGAAAAGGCTGATGAAAAAAGACATTAACTTCAACTTGAGAAAAAGCTGATGAAAAAAGACATTAACTTCAACTTGAGAAAAAGAGCTGATGAAAAAAGACATTAACTTCAACTTGAGAAAAAGGCTGATGAAAAAAGACATTAACTTCAACTTGAGAAAAAGAGCTGATGAAAAAAGACATTAACTTCAGCTTGAGAAAAAGGCTGATGAAAAAAGACATTAACTTCAGCTTGAGAAAAAGGCTGATGAAAGGCTATGTATGGCAAGGACTGATGTGTGGGTCAGAAGCATGAGCAGACACCAGACAGAGGTTGTGGGGGAGACCTTGTGGTGTTATAGGTGAATGTTAATAATAAACTACACTGACATGAAAACAAATGAAGTACTAAGATAAACAAAAACTTGAAGAGAAATATTGTAAATGTATAGAAACAGAAAAATGATTGGTTGAGTTATTTAATAATTCGATGTTATTATTGTGTGATTTATCTTAGTGATTTATTAATTAATTATTGTTCTTTTTCCTTCCACCAGGTGAGATAGTGTGCGTATATTGAGATGATCACACGTGTACACATGTAAGTACCTGTATGTGTGTACCCCAATTTTTATATGTGTATTATGCAGGTTTATGTAAAGACCCAAATACATACATACATAGATACAAGGAGGCAGCATGGACGGTACTAACCTCAATTACCTTCACTCCCCCAACACACACACACACACACACACACAGCCCCTACCACCTGACGCCAGCTGGTCACACAGGTGAACCAACAAACATCTGATATAAATATTTAATAACAAAGACAGGTCTCTCTCTCTCTCTCTCTCTCTCTCTCTCTCTCTCTCTCTCTCTCTCTCTCTCTTGCCATTACACAAAAGTTCCAAAATAATCATCAGCGAGAGTACATGTTGACCCACACTCTCATCCCTCTCACTTACTCATTCCACCCTCCCACTCACTATCCCTCTCACTCACCATCACTCCCTCACTTACCGTCACTCTCCCTCAATCCCCATCACTCTCCCTCACTCACTGTCACACTCCCTCATTCACCATCACTCTCCCTCACTCACTGTCACTCTCCCTCACTCACCGTCACACTCCCTCACTCACCATCACTCCCTCACTCATCATCACTCTCACTCACTCACCTTCACTCTCCCTCACTCACCATCTTTCCCTGACTCACCATCACTCCCTCACTCACCATCACTCCCTCACTCACCATCACTCTCCCTGACTCACCATCACTCCCTCACTCACCATCACTCTCCCTCACTCACCATCACTCCCTCACTCACCCATCAATCCCCACCACCATCACCTCCCCACTCCACCACCACTCCCCACCACCACACCTCACCCACCACCCCCCACCACCACCTCACTCACCACCTCACCTCACCACCTCACTCACCATCACCCACCACCACCACCACCACCACCACCACCACTCCCTCACCTCACCATCACTCCCTGACTCACCGTCACTCTCCCTCCCTCACTCACCATCACACTCCCTCACTCACCATCACTCTCCCTCACTCACCATCACTCCCTGACTCACCGTCACTCTCCCTCCCTCACTCACCATCACTCCCTGACTCACCATCACTCTCACTCACCATCACTCACTATCACTCAATAAATATTAACACAGGGTCACATTAACACCTCACACATCGTATTAATATTTGGTAACACTGTTTATTTAATGACTTGGCAACACTTCCTGATGACTCTGATTAATGCTTTAGTAAATGTTGTTTGTCTTGGTGTAATGAGAAGACTTTTATTTATTGTTACAAGCACCTGTCTGTCTGTCTGTCTGTCCGTGTGTCAGTTTGTCAGTGTCTGTTTGTCTGTCTGTCTGTCCGTGTGTCTGTTTGTCTGTCTGTCTGTCCTTGTGTCTGTTTGTCTGTCCGTCTGTCTGTTTTTATCTAATTTTTGTATGTATATATGTATGTATGTATGTATGTATGTATGTATGTATGTATGTAGGTAAGTATGTATGTATTTTTATGTCTTTATGGTATTTATCTATCTATCTATCTATCTATTTGTCTTTCTATCCTCTCCCCACTTGTGTAAGGAGTAGATGAATGGATTACAGAAGCGCACACACGCATACACACTTACTCTCTCTCTCTCTCTTCACAACCTTAACTTAATAAAGGTTCTTCAAAGTTAATATATTACCATACATATTATTGATTAGTGGAAGCTTTATTTGCTTAATGAATTAATGAAAAAAAAACGTGAAAATTTAATAATCAAAGATGGCAGGTCCTCCGGGTACAATTGTCTTCCGTACGGACTTATGAAGGAAGGTGAATGAAGTCTTCTGGAATATTCGAGGAACTACACGAGATCTCAAGTAACCCAGTATATCGAATTAATGTAATTTGATTCGTGTATTATGTTAAAAAAACAAAAAAAAACAAGAGGTCATATATGAATTTCTGGACATGGATTTTCCTGCCACGCTAGGATTGTCGTCACGAGTGGGCGGGACCATGTTATGTTGTGTCGTAACTAGAAATATCCTCAAATAAGCTTTTAAGACGAGAACAAAGTGCTTAAAGCTTTTGTTTGGGGGAAAAAAGAGAGATCAGCTTTTTTTGTATACGAAGCACAGTTCTTAACCTTGATATATAAAATGTATATATTAACAATTTGAAGAGGGTAAATCTTTGCTACTATTTACATATTGGCACTCATATGTTTTTAAACGTTGTCTTGCTGCGTGATAATCTATTTATATTAGATTGTATAATATTGTCATCTGTAGCCGGAAATAATACTTTCTCGTTGTACGCCGCAAATATTTTATAGATAAGAGCTTAATTCTCTACTGCATTAGAGAGTGCGACGATAATTCTGCTTCAAAACATGGGAGTAACTTCATTAAAATTATAAAGGCTGCTCCGTACGATATGTTTTCCCGGCAGGCGGCTCAACAGGTGTGCGTGCGTAACATCGCTCTCAGCTGGCCTGACCCAAGGGAGTCCTCAGCTGCCTTGCGGAGTTTATTATAGTTATATTTACTTTATGATTATCCGCATTATAATAATACCCAGAAAGAGTTATTTCGTGAACTGAATAGAACTATAATTACAATATATTTATAAATATAATTTTTATGTAATGATTTTACGAATAAATGGACAATAAAAAATATTAATAAAAGCGACAGAATTAGCAATAAACAGACAATAATAATAAAGGCAGAGAAATATTAATACATAACATTGAAATATTAATAAAAGTAGAGAAATTGTAACACATAACAGGAAAATATTAATAAAAAGTGAAGAAATTAATTCCGTGTTACGTAATGAACAACAGAATGACGCTTATAACTAGTTTAATTTAATGGCAAAGTTAAATTCAAACGCTGCCATTTATTTTATTTATTTTATTTATTTATCCACATATTAAATTATATATTATTTATTCACTGTTGCTTTCTCCCCATCATCATCTTCCTCGGTATTTCTTCATACTCGTTTATTATTTTCTTCTTGATTCTAACATGACAACGAATGGGTAGTATAGGGGGTAAATGAGTTAAAGTGGTAGTTATATAGGGGATAGAGGAGTTAAGGGGTAGTTATATAGGGGGTAGAGGAGTTAAGGGGTAGTTATATAAGGGGTAGAGGAGTTAAAGGGGTAGTTATATAGGGGGTAGAGGAGTTAAAGGGGTAGTTATATAGGGGGTAGAGGAGTTAAGGGGTAGTTATATAAGGGGTAGAGGAGTGTGAAGTGTGGAGGAGGTGGTGGGAGAAGAGAAATTTTGCGAACTCTCTCTCTCTCTCTCTCTCTCTCTCCAGGGGGTGAGCAGTAGGGGTCACCACCACCAGCTGAGCGACACACGACTCACTTAAGCACCAGCTGTGATCCCCTCAACCATCTGAGTGACCATCTGGCCATCACTGTGCCACTTTAGGCTTAACTATGGCATCAAATAAGGTGGCATTTTGGCATTAATTCTGAAGTCAGGTACAGATTTTGGCATTAATTCTGAAGTCAGGTACAGATTTTGGCATTAATTCTGAAGTCAGGTCCAGATTTTGGCATTAATTCTGAAGTCAGGTACAGATTTTGGCATTAATTCTGAAGTCAGGTACAGATTTTGGCATTAATTCTGAAGTCAGGTACAGATTTTGGCATTAATTCTGAAGTCAGGTACAGATTTTGGCATTAATTCTGAAGTCAGGTACAGATTTTGGCATTAACAGCTGAATTTGTTTTTTATGTGCTGACTCTATTATCTGTCATTGAGTCATCAGTCTATTGAGTCACATGTCTATTGAGTCACCCATCTATTGAGTCACCCATCTATTGAGTCACCCGTCTATTAAGTCATCCGTCAATTGAGTCACCCATCTATTTTTTCACCAGTATTGAGTCACCCGTTTATTGAGTCATCTGTTTTGAGTCACCCATCTATTGAGTCACCCGTCTATTAAGTCATCAGTGTATTGAGTCACCCGTATATTAAGTCATCAGTCTATTGAGTCACCCGTTTATTAAGTCATCAGTCTATTGAGTCACCCGTCTATTGAATCCCCTATCTATTGAGTCACCAGTCTATTGAGTCACCCGTCTATTGAGTCACCCGTCTATTGAGTCACCCGTCTATTCAGTCACCCGTCTATTCAGTCACCCGTATATTGAGTCACCCGTCTGTTGAGTCATCCGTCTATTGAGTCACCCGTATATTGAGTCACCCGTCTGTTGAGTAACCCGTCTGCTGAGTCACCAGTTTATTGAGTGACCCCTCTGTTGAGTCACCCGTCTATTGAGTCACCCGTCTATTGAGTCACCCGTCTATTGAGTCACCCATCTGTTGAGTCACCCGTCTGTTGAGTAACCCGTCTATTGAGTCACCCGTCTGTTGAGTCACCCGTCTATTGAGTCACCCGTCTATTGAGTCACCCGTCTGTTGAGTCACCCGTCTATTGAGTCACCCGTCTGTTGAGTCACCCGTCTATTGAGTCACCCATCTATTGAGTCACCCGTCTGTTGGGTGCATCAAAGCGACTCAGTACTTGTTTGTTGACTCTCTCAGTGCCCTAGTTATTGCCGCCATCTTGGAGAATAGCTTACAGGAGTCGCTACCAGAGGCGCTTTCGTTTACTCATCGTTGCCAACTATATCACAAACCTTCAAGTCGTAAAAATTAAAAAAATATTATATTTTGGTAGAATCAACCCAATCTTGGTAAAAGGTTCTCTAAGTTCACCTCAATATTGTTAGAATATTAATTAAATTTATATTTGCTCAGATCAAACCTATCATATGAGTTTTCCACTGAAATATACCATTAATTCATATCAGACAAATTTATGTTTTTCATTGAGTGTTGTTGACGATTACATTATGTCAACACTGTTTTGTAGCTAATACTGTTTGTGGCCATATTATGTTTGCTGTCTGAAAAAAATGGCAAAAACGTAGCTGAGAAATATTACATACTGACAACACTGTATCGCCGGCGTCAGCGTGAGAGTTGAGGGAAAATCACTCTATTACTCTGACGGGAAGACGAAATATGTGAGGAAAAACAAAACAAAAATAATGTAAATTTATAATTTATTAGAAAAATTTTAAACGGTTTCAATTAGTTATTTTTATAATGATTTTGTTGTTATTGTTGTTGTCTTTAGCGCCATCTATCGTCCGGGAATGTAAACATCAACTCCGTGCTTTGTGATTGGCTGTTTGAAAGATATTTGACGGACGTACAGACAGACAGAAGTGGTAGTTTCCTCTCCAATAATAATAATAATAATAATAATAATAATAATAATAATAATAATAATAATAATAATACAATAATAATATTCAATCTCTCAATCTGATGTCAATTTTATTCGTATTTTTTCAAAGTATTTCACATCAAACATCAGAGTGAACCATTAAGAAAAATTCAACTCTCTCTCTTTCACATATTAATTCAGCTCATTTCGTTCACTATACCACTACGTTTTGTATCAATATTTGTATCTCATCGTTTAATTAAATACCGGACTTACGTGTCATTTACCGGCCTTACGTGTCATTTACCGGCCTTACGTGTCATTTACCGGCCTTACGTGTCATTTACCGGCCTTCCGTGTCATTTACCGGCCTTGTGTCATTTACCGGCCTTACGTGTCATTTACCGGCCTTACGTGTCACTTACCGGCCTTCTGTGTCATTTACCGGCCTTACGTGTCATTTACCGGCCTTACGTGTCATTTCCCGGCCTTCCGTGTCATTTACCGGCCTTGTGTCATTTACCGGCCTACGTGTCATTTACCGGCCTTACGTGTCATTTACCGGCCTTCCGTGTCATTTACCGGCCTTACGTGTCATTTACCGGCCTTACGTGTCATTTACCGGCCTTACGTGTCATTTACCAGCCTTACGTGTCATTGACCGGCCTTACGTGTCATTTACCGGCCTTACGTGTCATTGACCGGCCTTACGTGTCATTTACCGGCCTTCTGTGTCATTTACCGGCCTTCTGTGTGTCATTTACCGGCCTTACGTGTCATTTACCGGCCTTACGTGTCATTTACCGGCCTTCCGTGTCATTTACCGGCCTTACGTGTCATTTACCGGCCTTACGTGTCATTGACCGGCCTTACGTGTCATTGACCAGCCTTACGTGTCATTGACCGGCCTTACGTGTCATTGACCGGCCTGACGTGTCATTTACCATAGTTTTTCTCATAATATTTCGTAAAGTATTGTCTCGTTTTCATATTTTTTTCCCTACAATGTTTCGTTATTTATAAGTTTATGTAATATTATTTTCGTTTCGTTCCTGGAAAATCCCTTTGATGCCTCGGGTCTATGTTAATTTTTTCTCAGAATTTTTCGGCTGAGTTTATATACAATATTACGTTCACTCTGGTGGTATTATTATCATCATCATCATCATCATCATCATCATCATCATCATCATTATTATTATTATTATTATTATTATTATTATTATTATTATTATTATTATTATTATTATTATTATTATTATTATTTTTATTATTATTATTAACCCCAAACAGCAAGAACTTAATTATTTCCATCCTGCTTCGTACACCTTCACAGAGTTGTTCCTATATATTGTTAGCAGTGTTGGACAGGTGTGTTACTGATTATATATTGTTAGCAGTGTTGGACAGGTGTGTTACTGACCCTCTTACCTGTTTAAAGACCTTTGGAGTTGAAGTGCAGTAATAATAACAACAATAATCTTATCGTCCACCCAGCAACAACTCCTCCTCCTCCTCCTCCAATCAGTCTGTCTTTGTAGGAGAAATGAAATTTGTCTCATTAACTCCGGGTTAGGTAAGATAGCTGCCTCACCCTTCAGTAAAGCATAGTGTATAATGGTCGTCGTGTGTGTGTGTGTGTGTGTGTGTGTGTGTGTGTGTGTGTGTGTGTGGAAACAGTTATTAGCGGATGGGTCTGGTTAGGTTAGGTTAGGTTAGGTAACTGACGTTGAGGTAAGTTTACATTAGGTTAAGTGAAGTTAGGTTAACTTAGGTTTAGTTAGCTTAGATTAAGTGAGGTTGGGTCAGGTTAAGTTGGGTTAGGTTAGGTTAGGTCAGGTTACGTTAGATTAGGCTAGATTAAGACGAAGACAGTTAGGTTACATTACGTTGCGTTAGGTTGCGTTAGGTTAGTGACGGTGAGGACCAAAAAGTCGAGGTTTTTTCCACAAGGAGATAAGAGCAACCGGAAATCTAAGTAAAGTTTGATATAAAGAAGATACGACTTGTAAACTTTACCGGAAGCTTTTAGGTCAATGATGTAGGAGGGGGGGTGTTGATAGGGGAGGGGAGTGGTGGTAGGGTAGGTGGAGGTGGGTTGGGAGTAACAAGGGTGGTAGTGAAGGAGGTGGCCTGGGGTGGTGTGCGTGGTAGTGGGGTGTTGGGGGCAAGACTCACTAGGAAATTCAAAAGACCACATAGTCGAAGTTCTAACTAAAATTACCTTATTTACATAATGGCCTAGAGGTGGCCATGCTGAGGGAAGGAGGCCAGTGGCCTGTGTAGGATCCCTCCATTGTTGATAATTTTGTCAAGGACTATTATGAAGGCCACTACAGCACTGTTCTTTATTCCACAGCTTGGGCTGGTAGACCGGGCCATAGGTGTACCAGCCTCTGTGTGAAGAAGTATTTCCTTATGTTGTTCTGCATGATAACTTGGCCAGCTTGTAGTTATGTCCTCTCGTGTTGGTGGTGCGAGACATCACAAACAAATGTCCCGGGTTTATGTTTTCCACCACTTTCAGGATCCTTAAAGATTCAGTGAGATCTGCCCTGTTGTGCCTTGTCTGAAGGGTTGTTGGTCCGAAGGTCCTCAGTCCACTTGGATAATAGAGATAACAGTTCAGGAATCATCTGAGTCGCTCTGTGCTGCACCTTTTCTAGGGGATGTCAGGTCCTTTAGAGGTAGTGTGTCCATGCCTGTATACAGTAATCCAGACTGGGACGTGCGGGAGATTTGTACAGTTGAAGGAACATTTCTCTATCTTTGTACCTGTAGTTGAAGATTCGCTTTATAATTCACAGATCTCAATTTTCCTTCCCCACTTGTTGCACCGCCTTCAGTGAATGATCTATCACAACGCCTAGATCTTTCTCTTTATCGACAGTATCCAGGAAAGTGTTGTAACAGAATAGTTGTAATTAGGGTTGTTGAATCCTACGTGTCGGGTGTTGCATTTCGTAATGTTAAAGAACATTTGTCAGTCTGGAGACCATTTGAACAGCTCATGCAGGTCTTTCTGCATTGTTGCCACATCGTCTTGAGTTGTTACCTTCCCAAATATCTTCGTGTCGTCCTCAAACTTGACAATGTGGCTCGATATATTTTCATCTGTGTCGTTTATGTAGATCACAAACAAGGTGGGTCCAAGGATAGAGCCTTGTGGTACTCCGCTGAGAACATTTTACCATTCAGAATGTACTCCATTTATTGCCACTCGTTGTTGTTTGTCTTCGAGCCAGTTGTTAATCCACGTCACAATCTTGCCTGTGGTGTCGTGTGCCTGGATCTTAGAGGCTCGTCGTGCATGTGGGACTTTCACACGTCTTTGAGAAATCCATGTACAACACATCCACTGGTGAGCCTTGGTCCACGTAGTCTGTTGACGTCTCAAGGACCGTGAGTAAGTTTGTCAGACAGGATTTTCTTTACATGAAACCGTGTTGTGATGCGTTGATAAGACTGTGTTCGGTCAGGTGTTGGATGATGGCGTCTCTCAGAATTTTCTCAGAGTTTGTATATAATTATGTGATGTTAGGCTGATCGGTCTGTAGGTTTACGCTGGACTTTTCCTATACCCTTCTTGTAGACTGGTGTGACGTTGGCTGATTTCCAGTCCCTCTGCGCTTTACCATGATCCAAGGATTTCCTGGATAAGAGTCTTAGTGGGATGTAAAACTCCTTTATCACCTTGGCCTGTGTTCCGTCCACTCCAGGGCGTCAGTAATTGTTCTCTCTCTTAACTCATCCTCCACCCCTGAGGTAAACATTCTCTTAGGTACTGTCAGGGAGTAGAGGCGGTCATGAATTAATTGATATCATTCAAGCTCTGTCCTCCCTGCGCCCGTCCGTCTCACTCCAAGATTGTCAGTAGGATAACTCGATAAATATTCTGGGTGGAGCCGTAAAACTTCGTAAGGGTCTTGATGCATCTTTTGGGATAACTTGATTATATTTCCCGACTGTTTCAAATTGATATATTTTGGTCTCTCTCTCTCTCTCTCTCTCTCTCTCTCTCTCTCTCTCTCTCGTAAAGGCTATGTAAGTTGTATATGAAGGAAATAGAAGGATCTGTAGGGTCGTATTAAAGGTGGGTCGTACAGTATCAGAGGCTGGGTCGTCATCATAAGATTCCTGCAAAGCGAAGCGAAGGTGGACGATAGATCCCCCCCTCTCTCCCTCTCATCTCTCTTCCTTATCATCCCCTCCCTTCTCCTTATCCCTCCCCTCCTTCTCATCCTCCTTATTCCTTCCTTACTCCTCACTCATTTATTTCCTGCTCATCCCCTTGCCTCCCTCCCCACACCCCCATCCTTCCTCTTACCTCCTCCCCATCCTTCCTCTCGCCTCCTCCCCCATCCTTCCTCTTACCTCCTCCCCATCCTTCCTCTCGCCTCCTCCCCATCCTTCCTCCTCACCTCCTCCCCCATCCTTCCTCTCCTTCCCCCTCCCCTTCCTCCTCCCATCCTTCCTCTTACCTCCTCCCCCATCCTCCCCCACCTCACCTCCTCCCCATCCTTCCTCTCCTCCTCCCCCATCCTTCCTCTACCTCCTCCCCCATCCTTCCCTCCTCCCCATCCTTCCTCTCACCTCCTCCCCATCCTCCCCCTCCTTCCTCCTGCCTCCTCCCCCATCCTTCCTTACCTCCTTCCTGTCGCCTCCTCCCTCCTTGTTCCTCTCCCGTCCTCCGAGAAAAAAATAACGAAGGATTGGGATTAATTTCAAAAGGCCTTACATTGTCTTTTAGTGATGGGGGGTTTTAGTAGTGGTGGGGGTCGTCATGGTGGGGGGTCGTCTGGTGGGGGTCGGTGGTGGTGGGGTCGTCGTCTTATAGTGGTGGGGGTCGTCTTAGTAGTGGTGGTCGTCGGAGTGGTGGTGGGGGTCGTCGTCTTAGTGGTGGGGTCGTCTTTAGTAGTGGTGTCGTCTTTAGTAGTGGTGGGGGGTCGTCGTCTTGTAGTGGTTCGTCGTCTCGTCTTTAGTAGTGGTGGGGGGTCGTCTTTAGTAGTGGTGGTGTCGTCTTTAGTAGTGGTCGTCGTCGTCTTAGTAGTGGTGGGGGGTCGTCTTTACTTTAGTAGTGGTGGGGGTCGTCTTTAGTGGTGGTGGGGGGTTTAAGTGGTGGGGGGTCGTTTTAGTAGTAGTGGTGGGGGTCGTCTTAGTAGTGTTGGGGTCCCTTTAGTAGTGGTGGGGGTCGTCTTTAGTAGTAGTAGGGGTCGTCTTTAGTAGTGGTCGTCTTTAGTGGTGGTGGGGGGTCGTCTTTAGTAGTGGTGGGGGGTCGTCTTTGCCAGCTAAGATTCCCAATGGGGGTTTCAGTGTTAAGTTTTTGATCAGGTGAATATGATACAACCCAGATTATTGCACCTGTAGATTAACCACCCTAATGCTAACCTAACCTAGCCTAACCTAACCCTAACCTAACCCTAACCTAACCTAACCTAACCTAACCTAACCTATCCTAACCTAACCTAACCTAAACCCTCTTCCAGATACCGTCAGTGTGCTTAATCACCTTGGGTGTTAATCATCAGGTAATCCTAGTTATTTTAGCTGTGGTACAAAGATGAACTCTCAGGTGTTCATATGTCTGGTAGTCTGTCATGGCTGGTAGTGTCTGGTAGCTCTGTCATGGCTGGTAGTGCCTTGGTAGCTCTGTCATGGCTGGTAGTGTCTGGTAGTCTGTCATGGCTGGTAGTGTCTGTAGTCAGTCATGGCTGGTAGTGTCTGGTAGTCAGTCATGGCTGGTAGTGTCTGGTAGCTCTGTCATGGCTGGTAGTGTCTGGTAGTCTGTCATGGCTGGTAGTGTCTGGTAGTCTGTCATGGCTGGTAGTGTCCTCTCTGTCATGGCTGGTAGTGTGGTAGTCTGTCATGGCTGGTAGTGTCTGGTAGTCTGTCATGGCTGGTAGGGGCTGGTAGGGTCTGGTAGCTCTGTCATGGCTGGTAGTGTCTGGTAGTCTGTCATGGCTGGTAGTGTCTGGTAGTCTGTCATGGCTGGTAGTGTCTGGTAGCTCTGTCATGGCTGGTAGTGTCTGGTAGCTCTGTCATGGCTGGTAGTGTCTGGTAGCTCTGTCATGGCTGGTAGTGTCTGGTAGCTCTGTCATGGCTGGTAGTGTCTGGTAGCTCTGTCATGGCTGGTGAGTGTCCTGGTAATCTGTCATGGCTGGTAGTGTCTGGTAGCTCTGTGTCATGGCTGGTAGTGTCTGAGTAGCTCTGTGTCATGAGCGGCTGGTAGTGTCTGGTAGCTCTCTCATGGCTAGAGTAGTGTCTGGTAGCTCTGTGTCATGGCTGGTAGTGTCTAGTAGCTCTGTCATGGCTGGTAGTGTCTGGTAGTCTGTCATGGCACGATAGTGTCTGGTAGCTCTGTCATGGCTGGTGATGTCTAGTAGCTCTAGCCATTGCTGAAGAAAATTAATCTGGTAGCTCTGTCGCCCAGCTGGTAGTGTCTGGTAGCTCTGTCATGGCTGGTAATTGTCTGGTAGCTCTCTGTCATTGCTCGTGTGTCTAGTAGCTCTGTCATGGCTGGTAGTGTCTAGTAGCTCTATCATGGCTGGTAGTGTCTGGGCCTTCTGTCATGGCTGACAGTGTCTGTTAACTCTGTCATGTCTGTGTCTCTGTTAGTCTGTCATAGTAGTAAGGTGTCTGGCCAACTCTGTCATGGCTGGTAGTGCTCTGGTAGTCTGTCATAGCTGGTAGTGTTTGGTAGCTCTGTATGGCTGGTAGTGTCTGAGTAGTCAGTCATGGCTGGTAGTGTCTGGTAGCTCTGTCATGGCTGAGTGTCATTAGTCTGTCTGTGGCTGGTAGTGTCTGTTAGCTCTGTCATGGCTGGTGGTGTCCTGGTAGTCTGTCATGGCTGGTAGTGTCTGGTAGTCAGTCATGGCTGGTAGGGTCTGGTAGCTCTGTCATGGCTGGTAGTGTCTGGTAGTCTGTCATGGCTGGTAGTGTCTGGTAGCTCTGTCATGGCTGGTAGTGTCTGGTAGCTCTGTCATGGCTGGTAGTGTCTGGTAGCTCTGTCATGGCTGGTAGTGTCTGGTAGCTCTGTCATGGCTGGTAGTGTCTGGTAGCTCTGTCATTGCTGGTAGTGTCTGGTAGCTCTGTCATGGCTGGTAGTGTCTGGTAGCTCTGTCATGGCTGGTAGTGTCTGGTAGCTCTGTACACGAAACTGAGGTAAATATCTCCCTATCTCTCTATCTCTCTCTCTCTCTCTCTAGTACTCCGGGAAGAGACGGAAGCCATTCAAACACAAGATGAAAGGATACAGTCTCCAGGGGCACACGTAATGAGATTTTTTTTTTTAGTCTTTTTATCCGAAATGGTTCAGACACGCCAAAATATTCCAATGAAACTTTCAATTTTGATCTCGTGTATACGTGAAACGACTTTATTATGGCGCCATCACCAACGAGTTTATTATGGTGTCACCCTGGCGCCATCACCTGCAGTGTTGGCGCGCAATATAGTCGACGAGAGGTAGAGGACGAGCTGGTAAATATTAAGAAATGGTGATGTTTAGTCGACTGGGGGGGTTATGGCTCAGCAAGACCCCAGATGCAATATGTTGAAAGGAGAGGAAGACTTGGTGTCATTAGCGTGAGGCAGTCAGCTGTAGCCTCATAAATGTTGATATAATGAGGTCTTGCCCCCACCCCACCTCACCCTCCTCTCCTTCACCCCCTCCAGCCTATGATCCTTATTGCATCACCTGTGTAGTTACCTGCTGATGTACCCCGTGAGAGAGAGAGAGAGAGAGAGAGAGAGAGAGAGAGAGAGAGAGAGAGAGAGAGAGAGACACCCCCCTTTTGAACCTCATTAATGGGGAAAATCGGGAGCTTGACCCTTTTACCAGTCTCGTCTGGCACTCTGCTGTGGAGGGTCAAATACTCCACCATCCTGGCACCCGAGGTCAGTGGCACTACCTCCTACTGACATATACTCAGTGCTAGTGGTGATGCTCCTATATATACTGTGGGCTAGTGGGGAGTTTGGAGGCCATATTAAAAAAAAAAGGTGTCAGTGATGCCTAGTAACCTGCCCCAATCACGGCCTAATCTTACCTGGTATTGAGAAAGCAGAAATGAACATCCGAGAAGAATATTCATCGCTGGAAGATGATGGTGTATGACCCGGCCATGTTGGGAGGGTTCATGGCGGGAAGCTGTCGATCGCCCATCAATATATCGAGCCGTCTTACCCCCAGGTTTTGTTTTGTTTTTCTGGCGCGAACATTTTTTTTCTTCATTTACGGAGCAACAAATTTTCAACTTTTTCTATTTTTTTTTCTTTTTTTTTTATTATTATTGGGATTAAATTTTTCCTCTTCATTTTTACCGTGATATGTAGTCCTCTTTTTGGGGACAGAATTTTATACCACACGGCGCCTTTAAGCTTCAATGTTGGCAGGTACAAGGCAAGTACTGGTTCACACTCGGTGCCGTCATTGCGTAACAGACTCGACCGACTACCCAAGCGGCTAACGAGCTGGTAAGTGGTGAAGTGGATAAAAGTGACCGACTACCCCAGCGGCTAACGACCTGGTAAGTGGTGAAGTGGATAAAAGTGACCGACTACCCCAGCGGCTAACGAGCTGGTAAGTGGTGAAGTGGATAAAAGTGTAAAGTTAAGAGTAAGTTAGTTATAATTTGGGCGGAAATTAAATTGAATATTGATGAGAAATTACCTATTCTCTTTTCAATCAGTTTTTGAGGAATATACCAAGATTAATATTCTCCATGGTAGTATCGATCTATCTATCTATCTGTCTATCTATCTATCTATCTATCTGTCTATCTATCTATCTGCTACTACGTCAAGAATGTGTGGGGGGAGATGAGGGAGGTAGGGGGAGGTAGAGGGAGGTAGGGGGAGGGGAGGGAGGTAGGGGGGAGGGGTAGAGGGAGGGAGGCAGGTAGGGGGAGGTATGGAGGGGAGGTAGAGGGAGATAGGGAGGTAAGTGAGGGAGGTAGAGGGAGGTAAGTGAGGGGAGGTAAGGAGGGAGGCATGATGGAGGTATGAGGGGAGGTAAGGGAGGGGAGGTAGGGAGGGGAGGGCAAGGAGGGGAGGTAGAGGGGAGGTAGGGGAGATAATGGTAAGCATAAGGGCCAGTAATAGAATGGCCTCCGTCGCCACCAATCCAACAATGGGAGCAATTCCCACGATTCCAGTCACGATTCCTAAGACCTGAATGGAATGTTAGTGTCACCTCGCCTGGTGTCACCTCCCTGTGCTCCCTTCCCTGGTGTCACCCTCCTGGTGTCACCTCCGGTCACCTCCTGGTGTCACCCTCCCCTGGTGTCACCCCTGGTGTCACCTCGGTGTCACCTCCTGGTGTCATCCCCTGGTGTCACCCCGCCTGGTGTCACCCTGCCTGGTGTCACTCACCTGAGGTCACTGGTGTCACCTCCCTGGTGTCACCTCCTGGTGTCACCTCCCCTGGTGCTCATCTCCCCTGGAGGTCACCCCCTGCCTGGTGTCACCTTCACCCAGGTCACCTCCTTGTGTCACCTCCTGGTGTCTGCCTCCTGCCTGGTGTCACCTCCTGGTGTCACCTCCTGGTGTCACCTCCCTGGTGTCACCTCTTCACCTCCTGGTGTCACCCCTGCCTGGCAGGTCACCTCCTCCCTGGTGTCACCCCTCCTGGTGTCACCCTCCCCTGGTGCCCTCGTCACCTCCCCTGGGTCACCCCTGCCTGTGTCACCTCCCCTGGTGTCACCCCTCCTCCTGGTGTCACCCTCCCTGGTGTCACCCCTGCCTGGTGTCACCTCCTGGTGTCACCCTGCCTGGTGTCACCTCCTGGCGTCACCCCGCCTGGTGTCACCTCCTGGTGTCACCCTCCTGGTGTCACCCTCCCTCCTGGTGTCACCTCCCTGGTGTCACCCTGCCTGGTGTCACCTCCTGGTGTCACCCTCCTGGTGTCACCTCCCCTGGTGTCACCACCTCCTGGTGTCACCTCGCCTGGTGTCACCTCCCTGGTGTCACCTCCTGGTGTCACCTCCCTGGTGTCACCCTGCCTGGTGTCACCCTCCTGGTGTCACCCTCCCCTGGTGTCACCTCCCTGGTGTCACCCTCGCCTGGTGTCACCCTCCTGGTGTCACCCCTCCCTGGTGTCACCTCCTGGTGTCACCCTCCCTGGTGTCACCCGCCTGGTGTCACCCTCCCCTGGTGTCACCTCCCTGGTGTCACCTCCTGGTGTCACCCTCGCCTGGTGTCACCCCTCCTGGTGTCACCCTCCCTGGTGTCACCCTCGACTCACTAACTGGGTTTTGTTTAGTTCATGACAGACAAACAGACAGTTAGACAAACAGACGAACAGGTATACCGACAGACAGACAGGTATACCGACAGACAGACAGGTAGACAAAGCAGACAGACAGACAGACATCTTTTTTTAGGGGGAATTTTCTCGTGTATATAAAGTATTTGCAGAATTTCATATCCATTTATATTATTTTCCTTAATATATCACAAATTACCTTTCACCAACACCTCTCCTTATATGAATGACAATATTTGCCGATTTTTTGGCATAATTCTGTAACAATTTTTTACGATTTTTTTGTTTGCCATTTTTTCCTTTTATTAAATTTTTACTGAATATTTTTGGTATTTATTTTTATTTATTTATTTATTTTTTATATTGATACACAGAAATTAATATACCTGAGCTTTATTTACACTCCACGTTCCTCCTTCCTCTCCCTCACCTCCCTCTTCCCTCACCCCTCCTCTTCCCTCTCTCCTTTACCCTTCCTTCACCCTCCTATCTAAAGGACATTAAATAAGTTCACCAAGAAGATCAGATTGATGCTTTTGATGTGGCTTGGTCAACCACATGAAAAAATTCCCCAAATTACCCTGAAGGCCTCCTTCCTCCCTCCTCCCTCCCTCCCCTGTAACTAACCTTAACTTATCTGTACTTCTGTAGCTGAACGAGTGATTAGAATTTAACTTATAAAGGTACGGATTATGATACAATACAGTTTAATTACAGGTAGACGTTATGTTACAAATACAGGTACAGTGGTGTAATTTAACAACAGTTACAGGTTCCAACTATAATTACATGGAGTTATGGCACAAGTTACAGGTTCACTACAGGTATAGGGGCTAGTATCATACAGGTTAGGTTCAGCTACAGGTACAGGGACTAGTACATACATAGGTTCACACACCAACAACAGGTTACAGGTTCAGCTACAGGTACAGGGACTAGTATCATACAGGTTACAGGTTCACTACAGGTACAGGGACTAGTATCATACAGGTTACAGGTTCAGCTACAGGTACAGGGACTAGTATCAACAGGTTACAGTTCAGCTACAGGTACAGGGACATATCATACAGGTTACAGGTTCAGCTACAGGTACACAACACAACACCACGTACAGGACTAGTATCATACAGGTTACAGGTTCAGCTACAGGCACAGGACTAGTATCATACAGGTTACAGGTTCAGCTACAGCGTACAGGGGCTAGTATCATACAGGTTACAGGTTCAGCTACAGGTACAGCTATATCATACAGGTTGCAGTTCAGCCAGGCAGGGACTAGCATACAGACAGCAGGTTCAGTACAGGCAGGGGCCAGTATCATACAGGTTACAGTTCAGCTACAGCAGTATCATACAGGTTACAGGTTCACCAGGTAGGGCTAGTATCAACAGGTTGGCAGGTTCAGCTACAGGTACAGGGCTAGTATCATACAGGTTACAGGTTCAGCTATACAGGGACTAGTATCACACAGTTACAGGTTCAGCTACAGGCACAGGACTAGTATCACACAGGTTACAGGTTCAGCTTAAAAGTAGCTGGAAGTATCACACAGGCTACAGGTTCAGCTACAGGTACAGGACTAGTATCATACAGGTTACAGGTTCAGCTACAGGCAAAAGTGCTAGTATCATACACAGGTTACAAGGTTCAGCTACAGGTACAGGGACCAGTATCACAGGTTACAGGTTCAGCTACAATAACAGGGGCTAGTATCATACAGGTTACAGGTTCAGCTACAGGCACAGGGACTAGCATCATACAGGTTAAAGTCTCAGCTACAGGTACAGGGGCTAGTATCACACACAGGCTACAGGTTCAGCTACAGGTACAGGGGCTAGTATTACACAGGTTAAGCTAACAGGCACAGGACTAGTATCATACAGGCTACAGGTTCAGCTACAGGTACAGGGGCTAGTATCATACAGGTTACAGGTTCAGCCACAGGTACAGGGGCTAGTATCATACAGGTTACAGGTTCAGCTACAGGCACAGGACTAGTATCATACAGGTTACAGGTTCAGCTACAGGTACAGGGGCTAGTATCATACACAGGTTACAGGTTCAGCTACAGGTACAGGGCTAGTATCATACAGGTTACAGGTTCAGCCACAGGTACAGGGCCAGCATCATGCTGATGTTGCAGGTTCAGCTGCTACAGGCTAATACACACAGGCCAGCAGGTTCAGCTACAGGTACAAGGGCATCATACAGGCAGGTTCAGCTACAGGTACAAGGACTAGTATCACAGGCTACAGGTTCAGGCACAGGTACAGGGCTAGTATCATACAGGTTACAGGTTCAGCTACAGGCAGGAGCTGCACTACACAGGTTACAGGTTCAGCTACAGGTACAGGGGCTAGGTATCATACAGGTTACAGGTTCAGCTACAGGTACAGGGACTAGTACTCATACAGCTGCAGGTTCAGCTACAGGCAGTGACTAGTATCATACAGGTTAAGCAGGTTCAAAGCACAGGCAAGGAGGGACTAGTATCATACAGGTTACAGGTTCAGCCACAGGCAAAGGCTAGCATCAACAGGTTACAGGTTCAGCCACAGGTACAGGGACTAGTATCATACAGGTTACAGGCTCAGCTACAGGCACAGGGCTAGTATCTGGTTGGCAGGTTCAGCTACAGGTACAGTGGCACAGCCAGGTTCAGCTTCAGCAAGGTACAGGCTAGCATCGCTATACAGGTCCAGCTACAGGCACAAGGACCAGCATCAACAGGCACAGGTTCAGCTACAGCAGTAAAGTGGCACAGGCACCACACAAAACTCACACAGGTTACAGGCTCAGCCACAGTGCACAGGCCCAGTATCACAGGTTACAGGTTCAGCCAGCACAGGACTCCAGCATCACACAGGTTACAGGTTCAGCTACAGGCACACAGGGGCTAGTATCACACATGTTACAGGTTCAGCTACAGACAAGGGAAAAGCATCACACAGGCATGTCCCAGCTACAGGTACAGGAGCATCATACAGGTTACAGGTTCAGCTACAGGTACAGGACCAGTATCAACAGGTTAGGTTCAGCTACAGACAGGGACTAGTATCATACAGAAGCAGGTTCAGCCACAGGCACAGGGACCAGTATCACACAGGGGTTCAGCAGGCAGCTACAGCAGACCAGTATCACACAGGTTAAGCATGTTCAGCTACGGATACAGGCCAGCATCATACAGGCAACAGGTCCAGCCACAGGTACAGGAGCCAGTATCACACAGTTACAGGTTCAGCACAGGTACAGGGACTATCACACAGGCACAGGTTCAGCTACATGCACAGTGACCAGTATCAAACAGGCAGGTTCAGCTACAGGCACAGGACCAGGCATCACAGGTAAGGTTGCAGGTGCCACTAGCATCATACAGGTTACATGTTCACACAGGTACAAGGGCTAGTATCATACAGGTTACAGGTTCAGCCACAGGTACAAGGGCTAGTATCATGACTACAGGTCCAGCTACAGCAAAAGGACCAGCATCATACAGGTTGCCACAGTCCAGCAACAGTACAGGACTACACAACACACACACACAACAACACACACAACACAACAGCATCAACAGGTTACAGGTTCACACAAACAAACACAGCTACAGGTACAAGGACTAGCATCATACAGGTTACAGGACCAGCTACAGGTACAGGGCTAGCATCATACAGGTTACAGGTTCAGCTACAGGTACAGGACTAGTAACATACAGGTTACACAGCCCAGCTACAGGCACAGGACTAGTATCATACAGGTTACAGGTTCAGCCACAGCACAGGAGCTAATTATACCTTGACTGAAACATTGTAGAGGCGTGACATAAAACTCTACGGTTTATACACATCACGTTTTACAGCAGCTATTATATGCTGGTCTATTGGGCCCCAGGCTTAATGGGCTCTCTACTTCTCTATAAAGGCTGGCCCCAGGATTACGGGAGGCTGTCAATATTGCGTCGAGATCTTAGCTCCTTGTTAAAATAAGGAATTAAAAAACATAAAAACAGAGGATCAGCTTTTTTCACTCAGACAGCCTTACATGAAGTCCTTCAGGCACTTCTGCCTCCTCCCTCTCCTCACACCCCAGAGGTCGCCAGGGGGCCAGCGCGTGGGTTACGTCCTATGGCAGCCAATCAACGCCTCTCTTGCCTGCTACTATCGCCTAAATGGACACCCACTCCCATGCTTGTGCTAGAAGGACCTATAAAGTGTGGATACAAAAATTCTAGGGTGTTTATAAGCTTTAGCCACCCGCATCTAGCTTGTTTTAGATACGGGCCAATCAGCATTCAGCTTGTTTTATTATCAGCCAATCACACCAGCCTGTTTTATTACGCCAATCACACCAGCCTGTTTTATTATCAGCCAATCAATTCAGTCGTTGTTTTATTATCGGCCAATCATACAATTCAATTTGCTTATTATTGATTGGGTTTAATTGCGGTTTATAGTAATATATAGTTGTTAGCCAGTCATAACGCAGAATGTTTTATTGTTGATCACACAATCAGAGTTCAGCAAGTACAACAGGCAGGTTAATGATTCTCTCTCTCTCTCTCTCTCTCTCTCTCTCCCCACAGTACCAACAGGGGAGGAGGTACCAACAAGAGGAGGTAACAACAAGAGGAGGTAAATTTAACAGGAGGAGGTACTAACAGGAGGTACCAACAGTAGGAGGTACTAACAGGAGGAGGTACCAATGAGGAGGTACTCAACAGGAGGAGGGGCACCAACAGGAGGAGGTACTAACAGGAGGAGGCCAACAGAGGTACTGGATAACAGGAGGGGGGTACAGAGACAGGAGGTACTAACAGGAGGGGGGGTACTGGAACAGGAGGAAATTAACAGGAGGAGGAAAATGAATAAGAGGATAAAACAAGAGGAGGTACCAACAGGAGGAGGTACTAGACAGAGAGTACCAACAGGAGGAGGTACTACAGAGAGGTACTAACAGAGGAGGTACCAACAAGAGGAGGTACCAACAAGAGGAAAAATAACAGGGAGGAGTGTACCAAAGAGAAAACAGGAGGAGGTACCAACAAGAGGAGTACTAACAGGAGAGGTACCAACAGAAGGAGGTACTACAGAAAGGGTACCAACAAGAGGTACTAACAAGAGGGGAGGTACCAGGAGGAGGTGTACCAACAGGAGAGGGTACCAACAAGAGGAGGTACTAACAGGAGAAAAACAAAGAGGAGGTATCACAACAAGAGGAGGTACCAACAGGAGGAGGTACTAACAGGAGGAGGTACCAACAAGAGGAGGTACTAACAGGAGGAGGTACCAACAGGAGAAGGTACTATCAAGAGAAAATTAACAAGAGGAGGTACTAACAAGAGAAAGTACCAACAGGAGGAGGTAATTAACAGGAGGGTACTCAACAAAGAGGAGGTACTAGACAGAGGAGGTACCAACAGGAGGAGGTACCAACAGGAGAGGTACCAACAAGAGGAGGTACCAACAAGAGGAGATACCAAACAAAGAGGAGGTGCCAACAGGAGGAGGTACTAGAACAGGAGGAGGTACCACCAAGACGAGGTACCAACAAAGGAGATGTACTAACAGGAGGAGGTACCAACAAGAGGAGGTACCAACAAGAGGAGAAACTAACAGGAGGAGGTACCAACAGGAGGAGGTACCAACAGAGAGAAATTAACAGGAGGAGGTACCAACAAGAGGAGTACCAACAGGAGAGGTACCAACAGGAGGAGGTACCAACAAGAGGAGGCACTGGGACAGGAGGAGTACCAAACAGAAGGAGGCACCAACAGGAGGAGGTACCAACAAGAGGTACCAACAAGAGGAGGTACCAAGAATAGGAAAATAAGAAAGGTCTGTCAAAGTTAAATGATTGTCAGCAGTAAACATGGCTGATGCAGCAGGCGCGGCTCACCCATTGCTGTCGCCAGCAGGTAAGTTCTCCTCCTGCCAGACACTGTATTGACGGCGACTTCCAGGCGCCATAACAGTGCCTCAACCCTGGTACCTCATTAAGGCGGCTCTACCTTATTCCGAGAGCCAAATCATTCCTTAACGACGAGGATCTACATGATGCCTTCTTGAATAGAAACCCCGGAGCCTCCCTCTCAGGTTCTATAGCATGGGAGAAATGTTTAATTCTCTAATGCAGGTGAAGTAATGATGGATGGGTAACTTGTGGCTTCAACTTTCTCAATAGCTCCTGTTCTGACAGGCAATAGTGGAGCCTTGGTGTTAGCTTGCCTCGACTGTGTTCAAATTGAAGTTGATTGCATGTAAGCTGCCACTTTGTGTCAAACTTGTTGTTCCAGCGAGCAATCTATTCTGCAACTTTGCTTCACTATAAGAGGTTTCCAGATTCTTCTTCCAGTAGCCAAAATGGTTCCTATACTTTCCTTTCCAGTGTCTGAAGTGTTGTTTCAAAAGTTATCTTGCAACTCTCTCTGTAGTTGTTCCATATCAATTTTAATGTGTTCCAGGAGACTCAGTGTTATTCCAGGAGACTTTAATGCTGTTCCCAGATTTTGCACTTTGTTCCAGGAGACTCCCTAATGTTGTTCCAGGAGACTCTTAATGTTCTTCCATGAGACTTTTAATGTTCTTCCAGGAGACTCTTAATGTTCTTCCAGGAGACTCCTTTAATGTTCTTCCAGGAGACTCAGTGTTATTCCAGTGGGTGTTGCCCAGCGGTTGAATTGTTCTCAAAACTTTGGTCCTTCAGACGAAAGAACAATTAAGATTCTCTGTCTGGAAATAAATCTTTTGGTTGCTGGAGATCTCACTAGGCGAAACCAAATCTGTGGTAGCTGACAGAGTATAATTATAAGCAAGGGAATCATGAAATAAGATTCCACACACACACACACACACACACACAGCCACGCGCAAGCACACACACACACACACACACATACACACGCACATTAATATTGACACACATGGGTCAATAATACCCTTGAAGACCAATATTCTCCACTGCCAACACAACTCACCCTCTCCTGTACATTATTGGAACTGTTGACAGATTTTACGAAGATGAAACGACCTAACATTGTGATTATAAGACAGTAAGTTTACTTAAGGAGAAAATGAGACGTATTTCTGTATGTAAAGGGAAAAATAAGTTATATAATTGTTACTTACATTACAATAGGAAATTAGATACATGTATATTTATCCTGGAGAGGAAAGAGTAACTAGATGGAGCTTAAGAATGTATAGGTGTTGACTGTGTGTGTGTCTTCTCGATCTACTCCTATGGGGGGAAAAACGACAATTTGAATGTTTTAATGTATTGGTGTTTTTCTTATACTATGTGTAATATATATTAGTGTAATCCCTCTCTCCGGCTGGTGATTGGCTGTTTACAACTGTGACTTCATGAATGGTCTGGACGATAGACAGGATGACTCTGTCATCACTCTACCGGAGGTACAGCGGCTCGTGGTTGGTAGGTTATGCTATGACGTCACACCACTTAACCTGCTACAGGACTTCAGGATTGGTAGATGTGCTGTTAACGTCAGTTACATTATCTTGACGCAGGGAGCCTTGTTGATTGGCTAGAAATAGATGGTTCTCTTATCGTCACATCAAGATCTGGCACGGAGTTGATGATTGCCAGATGGTGTCATGACGTCACGCACCCCTATATCTCGCGCTGGGATATGGTGACGTGTTGGAGGTTATTTTGATGTCAGTTTCGGAAAAATGATGATTGGCTAGAGCTTAGAGGAGTTATTATGACGTTTTTAATCACGAAGACGCCACCTGGTAAGATGGTATTATGAGGTTAAAGTAGGCTGCACAAGAAGACGGTGATTGGGCTAGTTGGTGTTTTGACATTATAGTATTTGGCCCAGGAGTATTACTGATTGGCTGGAGAAGTAATATGAGTGTCATATTATTTTAGCCCAGGAGGAGACGGTATTGGCTGAATGGTATTATAGCGTCATATATCAGTTTCGTGAAATATTCTGCTTTTTTTTTCTTATATATTTTGTTTCCAGTTTTATAAAGTTTAAATCGTTGCTGGATTGTTGGTGTTAGTGCCTGACGTCACAGCAACACCCAACGGAGGACTGTTGATGAAAATGGTCAAGCAGTGATTGCTACAGGAGTAGAGCGGTCCTGATTGGTTCCCTGGCACGGTGCTATTATGGAAGGTTTAATGGGAGGGGGAGACCAAGCTGATTGGCTAAGTGTGCACATCATAGCGGGTTTATTACTGCGATTTGCATTTAATGATCTGGGGTTGGTGATAAGGATCGGTAGGAACTAAAGGTGCCATGGTGTTTAATGACCACACACACACACACACACACACACACACACACACACACACACACACACACACACACACACACCCCATTAATTCTGTGAAAACACATGTAATATAATTCATCAGTTTAAAGGTGAGTTTTATAATGAGGAATAGAAGAGAGAGAGCAAGAGAGAGAGACGTTCTTGTTAACATTATCACCACAACATCATTTGCATATCCCTTGATTAACTGGAGAGATCACCCTCTCTCTGCTCACCCTTTCCCTCTTTTCTTTCCCTCTCCTCTGACTTCCTTACCCCACCCCCCTCTCACCGCTCCTCTCTCCCCCATTGTCACCCTCTTTCACCCTCTCACCACCACCTCTCCCCCACCTGTCCCTCCCCCCTTCACCTCTCCCTCACCTTCACCTTCCTTCCTTTTCCTCCTCTTCCTCACCTCACCTCACTCACCTTCCTCCTCTCTCCCTCACCTCCTCACCCTCACACTCACCCTCCTTCCTCCCTCCTCTCCCACTCTCCTCTTCCAGTGTCAGATTATCTCATAAAATGCACAGATTTACAGATAGGGTTCTGGGCCATAACTGTTTTATCTGAATCTCACTGGAGGGCGCGCTATATGTTCTTTAAGGCGCTATGCACTCCCCATGGTTTTATAAAGCGTCATGTGCTCCCTAAACATTGTACAGGGCGTTACAGTTCCCTAAGTGTTTATATATGTTCCTTGAATATCCTATATGCTCCTGAATCACATGAGACCCTGAATCACATGTATGCTCCTGAATCAAGTGTATGTTCCTGAACTGCCATGTATGCTCCTGAATCACATGTATGCCCCAACCACCATGTATGCTCCTGGGAATTTTTAGTATCCTCCCTTGAATCTTCTATATATGCCTTGGGGTTAGGGTTAGGTTAGGCTAGGTTGGCTTAGCTAGAAAGAAGAAACATCAGCCTAGTCAATACCACCCCTTAGTCTGTACTCACCCTGAAGATGTACACGAAAGCACCTTGGAGAGAGAGAGAGAGAGAGAGAGAGAGAGAAAGAGAGAGAGAGAGAGAGAGAGAGAGAGAGAGAGAGAGAGAGAGAGAGAGATCAGTCCCCGGCATCGATCATAGTACAAACCACAAAACCGAACCTGCACTGCCCTCTCTGTGCACCTGTCTGTCTCCTGTGTACCCGTTCGTGTACCTGTCTGTCTCCCTGTGTACCTGTCTGTCTTCTGTACCTGTCTGTGTACCTGTCTGTCTCCTGTGTACCTGTCTGCGCACCTGTCTGTGTATAACTTGGTCTGTGTATCTAAAATAGATATGCTAGCTCGCCATTTCTCTAATATGTCATGGAAGCCACACATCTCAAACATTGCTAAAGCTGGGAATGCTGTACAGATGCCGTAGCTACTACCCTGAGCAGTTGCTTCAGTATATCAGGATCTACTGTCCTAGCTTGGAGAAAATCTCTCATATCATCAGATGGCCTCTGTCCAACTGTTAGATAGGGTGAATCAAAGGCATTTCGTCTATTAACTCTCCTCCTTAGTCGACAACTTCGTCCCTTTCTCTTCGCCACAATGTTGCTTCACTCTCTCTTTTTTACAGGTACTTTAACAGGCAATGCTGTGGATCTGGCATCCTGTGTACCGCCGGCAAGGCTGTGGGCTGCAACACACGTCTTGCCTGGTGTCCACTGTTCTCTGTGATGTCGGTCACACTAGAATAACCCGTTATAGTACATCCTTTTCCTCAACAGCCAAACTGTGAATGCTCTGCACCTTCTTCAGGTTTCCAGACTCATAAAATCTGTCTCACTTTAAAAAAGCTGGTTTTCCGGTATTCTATGTAAGATTAATATGATATTTTTCTTTTCTATTTTTAATTTTTTACTTTATTCCCCAGGCCCCCTGTTGTGGGTCAGTGATCTGTGCGGGTTGGACTATTCCTGTAAGAAAATATATATATAATAATATATATGTGTGTGTGTGTGTATGTGTGTGTGTGTGTGTGTGTGTGTGTGTGTGTGTGTGTGTGTGAGGACGTAGGAGTGTGAACCTCCTCGTCCACAGTGAGTGAAGAGAGCCTCACTCACCCACTCTCACTCTTCTCTATAGTGAGGGTCCACGGGCTCCCTCAAGAAAGCCACACACACACACACACACACACACACACACACACACACACACACACACACACACTGCTCTTCTACAGTGAAAGAAACCTTGACCTTTCTTAATGGTGAGTGACGACAAGGACTCAGGTGAATGAGGCACCACCAAGCAGCTGCCAGAATACAACTTCGTCGGCAGGCAAGGATGACGGGCAGGAAGACCCACATTACGGTGTATTAATGTGTTTTTTAATTGCTTTTCGCATTGTTTTATATTTTTTTACTATCTACAATAGGACGCAATTACTGTTCAGCTGTTAATTGCTCTGACTACACTAAACAGAACTGACACCTCTGTTTGTTCCTCGTACATTAGGTTCCAGAAAGGCGAGTCGCACACCTGCTATCGTCATTGTTTACTTTTGATTAGTTTTTTTATGAGTTCTTCCTTTATTTAATTTATTTAGTACTGATAATGATCTACTCTTCATAATTGCTAGTTAACCTCAGCGTATCATTAGGATTTATAAAAGGTGCAGGATAATGTTGTGTTGTTGAGAATATACGGCTGGATCTTTGATGTCTGGGGTCATTGTTTGTATTTTGACCACCAAGGACTTTTAATAATTATGTTTGTTTGTTTTTGTATTTTCGCTGTTTTTTGTGGATTTATATTTATTTCTTGGTTAAATTTATGAAAAATATTAACCAACCCAAATTGTATGGCAAAAAGCTCCCAAAAACGAACAATCCAAACGTAACCTACCCAACCTAACCTAATCTAACCTAACCTAATCTGACAACCACGTCTCTCTCCAATGAAAGAATCCTCCATCTCACACACTATCTTTCACTCTTCCAACACCTCTCCCACACCTCTCCTCACTCTCCCACACCTCTCCTCACTACAAAAACTCAATCGGCTCGAACACTTTCATAAGATATACGTATTTTTACGATTGAAGTCCGGATAAACAGCAACAGGTGGTGTGGTAGTATCGAGGGTGTGCTAATCAATAAACCGGACCGAGTCTTCCAGTACCATAACCACCAATACTACAACCACCAGTACTACAACTACCAGTACCACAACTACCAGTACCACAACCCACCAGTACTAAAAATAGCACCACAACCACTACCAATACCACAACTACCAATACTACAACCACTACAGTACCACAACCACCAATACACAACCACAATACTACAACCACCAGTACTACAACCACCAGTACCACAACTACCAGTACCACAACCACCAGTACTAAAACCACCAGTACCACAACTACCAATACCACAACAACAATACTAAAACCACAGCATACAACCACCAGTACCACAACCACCAGTACCTCAATTCACCAGTACTACAACCACCAGTACCACAACCACCAATACTACAAACCATTCACCAATTAAACCAGTACTACAACCACCAGTACCTCAACCACCAGTACATCAACCACAGTACCACAACCACCAGTATACAACTACCAGTACCATAACCACCAGTACTACAACCACCAGTACCACAAACCACCAGTACCACAACTACCAATACCACAACCAACCAGTACCTCATCTTCCCGGTACCTCGTCTTCCGGTATCCCATCTCCTGAATAACAAGGTAGGCCATAAAGAGATGAAAACGGTATCTGTCGCTATACAGGTAATGGTTGTGAAATATGATTTGTTGAGGCTTGAGGCAACACGCGGCAGTAGATAAGGGGGACGGAGCTATTGAGAACGTCTGGGGTTAGAAGTCTGGGGATAATCCAGTCATTAGTGTGGTGATGAAGATAGGAAGTGATTACGACCATTGACCTTACAGAATTTTTGGAAATCTTTTGTCTTATTCTAAATCTTAGATGACCTTAGAGTGATGACCTGACCTAGATAGACTTAACATGACCTGCTGACGTTAGAGGATAACCTAACCTAACTTTTTTGTCCGACCAAAACGAAGCTTTACGTCACTTTACAGCCTCTTGAGCACGCGACACAAGAGAGGGTTCTCAGAAGACTTCAAGATGACGTTCACTTCTTCCTCCTCCTCCTCTTCTTCCTTTCTCCTCCTCCTCCTTCTGCTCCTCCTCTTCTTCCTCTTCATCAAATACCCCTTATTCTTCTTTCATCTTCGTCCTCCTCTTCTGAGAGAAAGGAGAGGAGGAAAGGGATAAGGAGGTTGTGGAGGAGGAAGGGAAGAAGTCAGGAAGGAAGATGGGTGAGTGAGAGGGAGGGGAGGAAGGAGGAGATGAGGGAAGGAGGTGGAAGAAGGAAAGGAGGAAAGTGGGAGAGAGCGGGAAGAAGGAAGGGAGAAGGAAGGATGACAGGATAGCCTTGAGGAGAGGTATAGAGAGGAGGAGACAGAGGAAGGAAGAAGAGGGAAGAGCGGAGGAATGAAAGAGAGGAAGAGAATTAGATGATCAACTACCATAATCGACGCCCGTCCTGCCGTCCGCCCATCTGCCTAGACAAACAGACGGAGTGACAGTGCAAAATCTGAAGTTGTAAAGCGATTGGACAAACTCAAGATCAAGCGCCCTTCATTCCTCTATTGACTACCAGTAAAGCTGTACACGGAGTTCTCCCCTGAGCTAGCTGGGCCTCTCTACTTCCTCAACATTTCCTCTCAGCCAAGCAAGATGTCCAATTGACTGGAAGATCTCATACGTGTGTCACCAGTGCTCAAGTCAACTTCCACGATTGTTTTAAGAGTTACGACCCCTTGTCATTACTCCAGTACCTAGCCTAATCTGTGAAGGTTTCTGTATAGACTTGCTGACACTCCAGACGTAATAGATGCTCAACAATTCGGTAACATGAAAACTATATCCACCATCCACGGTGTCGTCAGCTTCGACTACATATACCGCCATCCTGAAAACCCAAAACGCCTGTGTGCTGTTGCCTTCATTGACTTCACCAAGGCATTCGATTTAGTCAATCACAACTTCATTATCAACAAAGCCATGAATGCAGCCATACGCTTCCGAGCTGCTCCAATTTTCAGTCAACTCACCTGGGCGTCCTCCAAGGCACATGATGGGACCACTGCTTCCTTATCCTCATCAACAATGTCATAAAAGATACTCCTGCCTGAAATTATGTCGACGACTCCATCGTTAGATCAGTGTGAACAACTCGGCCCTGATTGCACCGACCTCCAGAATATATTGAACAGTCTCCGAAATTGGGCCACCATCAACCATGTCACCAACCATATCAAGACCATGGACATCAACCTCTCCTAAGACGTTGTCCCACCCTCCTTCCATTACTTTGGGCCCCAACACACCAGTGTCAGGACTCCACCAAGCCCTCGGCGTCACTATAGATAACAAACTAAAACTCCCAGGTACACCTCCGACACTCCCAGGTACACCTCTGACCTCCCAGGCACACCTCTGACACTCCCAGGTACACCTCTGACCCTCCCAGGTACACCTCTGACACTCCCAGGCACACCTCTGACACTCCCAGGTACACCTCTGACACTCCCAGGTATACTCTGACCCTCCCAGGTACACCTCTGACACTCCCAGGTACACCCCTGACCCTCCCAGGCACACCTCTGACACTGGCAGCACCTCCGACACTCCCAGGCACACCTCCTGACACTCCCAGGTACACCTCTGACCCTCCCAGGCACACCTCTGACACTCCCAGGTACACGTCTGACACCCCAGGTACACCTCTGACACTCCCAGGTACACCTCTGACCCTCCCAGGTACACTCTACTCCCAGGCACACCTCTGACACCCCAGCACCTCACCTGGTACACCTCTGACCCTCCCAGGCACACCTCTGACACTCCCAGGCACACCTCTGACACCTCCCAGGTAAACCTCCGACATTCCAGGTACACCTCAAACACTCCCAGGTACACCTCCGACCTCCCAGGTACACCTCTGACACTCCCCGGTGCACCTCTGACACTCCCCAGATACACCTTGACACTCCCCAGGTACACCTCCGACATTCCCCAGGTACACCCTCTGACACCCCAGGTCACACCTCCGACACTCCCAGGTGCACTTCCCGACACTCCCAGGCACCTCTGACACCCCGTGCACTGACACCCCAGGTACACCTCCGACACTCCCAGGTACACCTCCGACACCCCAGGCACACCTCCGACACTCCCAGGCACACCTCCGACACTCCCAGGGCACATTCACACCCAGGTACACCTCAGACACTCCCCAGGTGCACCTCTGACCTCCCAGGTGCACCTCTAACACCCCAGGCACACCTCTGACACTCCCAGGTACACCTCAGACACCCCAGGCACACTGTCACCTCAGGCACACCCCTGACACCAAGCACACCTCTGACACACCCAAGAATACCTCTAACACTCCCAGGCACACCTCCGACACTCCCAGGCACACCTCCGACACTCCCAGGTACACCTCTGACACACCCAAGAATCTCTAACACCCAGGCACACCTCCGACACCCAGGCACCTCCGACACTCATCAGGTACACTTCACACTCCCAGGTACACCTCCGACTCTCCCAGGCATACCTCTGACACTCCCAGGCACACCTCAGACACTCCCAGGCACAACCTCTGACACGCCCAGGAACTCCCCTGACACTCCCAGGCACACCCCTGACACCCCAGGTACACTCCGACACCCCAGGCACACCTCAGACACTCCCAGGTACACCTCTGACACTGCCAGGCACACTCTGACACTGCCAGATACACCTCTGACACTCCCAGGTACACCCTCTGACACTCCCAGGTACACCTCCGATACTCACAGGTACACCCCTGACACTCCCAGGCACACCTCTGACACCCCCAGGTACCCTCTGACACTCCTGGTACACACCTGACACCCCAGGTACACCTCATACACCCCAGGTACACCTCAGACACCTGAGGCACACCTCTGACACCCCAGGCACACCACTGACACTCCCGCACACCTTGGCACTCCCAGGCACACCTATGACACTCCCAGGCACACCTCACACCCCAGGCACACCTCCGACACCCCCAGGCACACCTCCGACACTCCCCAGGTACACCTCCGACACCCAGGCACACCTCCGACACCCCAAGGGCCACCTCCGACACTCCCAGGCACACCTCCGACACTCCCAGGCACACCTCCACACTCCCAGGTGCACATTCGACACTCCCAGGTACACCTCAGACACTCCCAGCACCTCTGACTCCCAGGTGCACCTCTGACACTCCCAGGCACACCTCTGACACACTCCCAAGCACACCTCAGACACTCCCAGGTCACACCGCTGTCACCTCAGGCACCTCCTGACACTCCCAAGCACACCCTCTGACACACCCAAGAATACCTCTAACACCCCAGGCACACCTCCGACACTCCCCACACCTCCGACACTCCCAGGTACACCTCTGACACACCCAAGAATACCCCTAACACTCCCAGGTACACCTCCGACACTCCCCAGGTTCACCTCCGACACCCCAGGCACACTTCACACCCCAGGCACACCTCCGACTCTCCCAGGTATACCTCTGACACGCCCAGGTACACCTCAGACAATTCCCAGGCACACCTCTGACACCCCAGGAACCCCTGACACTCCCAGGCACACCTCTGACACCCCAGGCACACCTTCGACACTCCCCAGGTACACCCCTCTGACACTCCCAGGTACACCTTGACACTCCCAGGCACACCCTCTGACACTGCTAGGTACACCTCTGACACTCCCAGGTACACCTCTGACACTCCCCAGGTACACTCTGATACTCACAGGTACACCCCTGATACTCCCAGGCACACCTCTGACACCCAGCGCACCTCTCGACACTCCTGGACACCTGACACCCCAGGTCCTCATACACCCCAGGTACACCTCAGACACTCCCAGGTACACCTCTGACACTCCCAGTACCACTGACACTCCCAGGCACACCTTGGCACTCCCAGGTACACCTCTGACACTCGGGTACACCTTGACACTCCAGGTACACCCCAGACACTCCCAGATACACCTCTGACACTCCCAGGTACTCCTCTGACACTCCCAGGTACACCAGACACTCCCAGGTACACCTCTGACACTCCCAGGTACACCTCTGACACTCCCAGGTACACCCCTGACACTCCCAGGCACACCCCTGACACTCCCAGGCACACCCTGACACTCCCAGGCACACCGCTGACACTCCCAGGCACACCGCTGACACTGCCAGGCACCTCAGACACTGCCAGGCACACCCCCAGACACCCCAGGTACACTCTCAGACACCCCAGGTACACCTCAGACACTCCCAGGTGCACCTATGACACTCCCCAGGCACACCTCTGACACTCCCAGGTACACCTCAGACACTCACAGGTACACCCTGACACTCCCAGGTACACCTCTGACACCCCCGGCCACCACTGACACTTCCAGGTACACCTCTTACACTCTCTGGTTCTCCTCTGACACTCCCAGGCACACCTCAGACATTACCAGGTACACCTTAGACACCCCTGGTACACCTCTGACACCCCCAGGTACATCTCTGACACTTCCAGGCACACCTCTGACACTCCCAGGTACTCCTTTGACACTCCCTGGTACACATGACACTCCCCAGGTACACCCTCAGACATTCCCAGGACACCTCTGACACTCCCAGGTACACCACTGACACTCCCAGGTACACCTCTGGCACTCCCAGGTACACCTCTGACACCCCAGGTACAACACTTACACCCTAGGCACACCTCAGACACCCCAGGTACACCTCAGACACCCAGGTACACCTCAAACACTCCCCAGGTACACCTCTGACACTCCCAGGTACACCTCAGACACTCCCAGGTACACCTCTGACACTCCCAGGCACACCGCTGACACTCCCAGGTACACCGCTGACACTCCCAGGTACACCCCTGACACTCCCAGGTACGCCTCTGACACTTGCAGGTACACCCCAGACACCCCAGGTACACCTCTGACACTTCCAGGTACACCCCTGACCCTTCCAGGTACACCTCTGACACTCCCCGGTACACCCCTGACACTTCCAGGCACCCCTGACACTCCCAGGTACACCCTCTGACACTCCAGGCACACCTCTGACACTCCCCAGGCACACCTCTGACACTCCCAAGCACACCTCTGACACCCCAGGTACACCACTGACACCCCAGGTACACCCCAAACACTCCCAGGTACACCCTGACACTCCCAGGTACACCCCTGACACTCCCAGGTACACCCCTGACACTCCCAGGTACACCTCTGACACTCCTAGGTACACCTCAGACACTCCCCAGGTACACCCCAGACACTCCCAGGTACACCTCTGACACTCCCAGGTACACTTCTCACACTCCTAGGTACACCTCAGACACTCCCAGGTACACCTCTGACACTCCCAGGTACACCCCTGACACTCCCAGGTACACCTCCGACAATCCCAGGTACACCTCTGACACTCCCAGGTACACAGCTGACACTCCCAGGTACACCCCTGGCACTCCCAGGTACACCTATCATACTCCCAAGTACACCTCAGACACTCCCAGGTACACCCCTGGCACTCCCAGGAACACCCCTGGCACTCCCAGGTACACCACTGACACTCCCAGGTACTCCACTGACACTCCCTGGTACACCTCAGACACTTCCAGGTACACCTCTGACACTTCCAGGTACACATCTGACACTTCCAGGTACACCTCTGACACTCCCCGGAACACCAATGACACCCCCAGGTACACCTTTGACACTCCCAGGTACAACTCAGACACTCCCAGGTACACATTTGACACTCCCAGGTACACCTCTGACACTCCCAGGTACTCCACTGACGCTCCCAGGTACTCCTCTACCACTCCCAGGTACACCTCTGACACTCCCTGGAACACCACTGACACTCCTAGGTACACCACTGACACTTCCAGGTACACCTCAGACACTTCCAGGTACACCTCAGACACTCCCAGGTACACCTCAGACACTCCCAGGTAAATCTCAGACACTCCCAGGTACAATTCCTCTCACACTCCCAGGTACAATTCCCGGGGACACTCCCAGGCACACCCTGACACTGCCATGTACACCTCCTGACACTGCCAGGTACACCTCATACAATCCCAGGCACACTCTCCGATACTCCCAGGTACACCTCTTGACACTCCCAGGTACAATTCCTCAGACACTCCCAGGTACACCTCAGACACTCCCAGGTAAACCTCAGACACTCCCAGGTACACCTCTCACACTCCCAGGTACACCTCAGACACTCCCAGGTACACCTCTGACACTGCCAGGTACACCTCTGACACTGCCAGGTACACCTCATACAACCCAGGTACACTTCCGATACTCCCAGGTACACCTTTGACACTCCCAGGTAATCCTCTTACATTCCCAGGTACACCTCAGACACTCCCAGGTACACCTCTGACACTCCCAGGTACACAACTGACACTCCCAGGTACACCTCCGGCACTCCCAGGTACACCTCTAACACTCCCAGGTACACCTCTGACACCCCAGGTACACCTCTGACACTCCCAGGTACTCCACTGACACTCCCAGGTACACCTCTGACACTCCCAGGTACACCTCTGATACTCCCAGGTACACCTCCGATACTCCCAGGTACACCTCCAATACTCCCAGATACACCTCAGACACTCCCAGGTACATGTCCGACACTCCCAGGTACACCTAAGACACTCCCAGGTACTCCTCTGACACTCTCTGGTACACCCCTGACACTCCCAAGTACACCTCAGACACTCCCAGGTACACCTCTGACACTCCCAGGTACTCCTCTGACACTCCCAGGTTCACCGCTGACACTCCCTGGTACACCTCAGACACTCCCAGGTACACTTCTCACACTCCTAGGTACACCTCCGACCCTCCCAGGTACACCTTTGACACTCCCAGGTACACCTCATACACTCCCAGGTACACCTCTGACACTCCAAGCAACACCTCTGACACTCCCAGGTACACCTCAGACACTCCCAGGTACACCTCTGACACTCCCAGGTACACCTCTGACACTCTTAGTTACACCTCTGACACTCCCAGGTACACCTCATACACTCCCAGGTACACCACTGACACTCCCAGGTACTCCTCTGACACTCCCTGGTACACCCCTGACACTCCCAGGTACAACTCAGACACTCCCAGGTAAACCTCTGACACTCCCAGGTACTCCTCTGACACTCCAAGGTACACCTGAGACACTCCCAGGTACACCTCAGACACTCCCAAGTACACCTCAGACAATCCTAGGTGCACCCCTACCACTCCCAGGTACACCTCTGACACTCCCAGGCACACCTCTGACACTCCCTGGTACACCTCAGACACTCCCAGGTACTCCTCTGACACTCCCTGGTACACACCTGACACTCCCAGTTACACCTCAAACACTCCCAGGTACACCTCAGTCACTCCCAGGTACACCTCTGACACTCCCAGGTACACCTCTCACACTCCCACTTACACCTCAGACTCTCCCAGGTGCACAACTGACACTCCTAGTTACACCTCAAACACTCCCAGGTACTCCTCTGACACTCCCTGGTACACCCCTAACACTCACAGGTACACCACTGACACTCCCAGGTACTCCTCTGACACTCCCAGGAACACCCCTAACACTCCCAGGTACACCCCTGTCACTCCCAGGTACACCTCTGACACTCCCAGGTACACCTCCGACAGGCCCAGGTACACTTCTCACACTCCTGGGTACACCTCCGACACCTTCCCAGGTACTCCTCCTGACCTCCCAGGTACACCTCCTACACTCCCAGGTACACCTCTGACACTCCCCATGTACACCTCCGACTTCTCCACCTCTGACACTTCAGGTACTCCTCTGACACTCCCTCGTACACCCCTGACACTCCCAGGTACACCTCAGACACTCCCAAGGTAAACCTCTGACACTCCCAGGTACTCCTCTGACACTCCAAGGTACACCTCTGACACTCTATGGTACACCTCAGACACTCCCAGGTACACTTCTCACACTCCTAGGTACACCTCTGACACTCCCAGGTACACCTCTGACACTCCCAGGTACACCTCTGACACTTCCAGGTACACCTATGACACTTCCAGGTACACCTCTGACACTCCCAGGTACACCAATGACACTCCCAGGTACACCTTTGACACACCCAGGTACACCTCAGACACTCCCTGGTACACCTTTGACTCTCCCAGGTACACCTCTGACACTGCCAGGTACACCTCTGACTCTGCCAGGTACACCTCTGACACTCCCCAGGCAAAACACTCGACACCCCAGGTACACCTCCTCTGGCACTCCCAGGTACAACTCTGCACCCCAGGTACACCTCTGACACTCCCAGGTACAACTCTGACACACCCAGGTACACCTCAGATACCCCAGGTACACCTCCCAGACACTCCCAGGTACACCTCCTCAGACACTCCCAGGTACACACCTCCGACACTCCCAGGCACACCCCTGACACTCCCAGGTACCTCTGACACTCCGTGGTACACCCCTGTCACTCCCAGGTACACCTCTGACTCTCCCAGGTACACCTCCGACACGCCCAGTTACACTTTTCACACTCCTAGGTACACCTCCGACACTCCCAGGTGCTCCTCTGACACTCCCAGGTACACCTCATACACTCCCAGGTACACCTCTGACACTACCAGGTACATCTCCGACATTCCCAGGTACACCTAAGACACTCCCAGGTACTCGTCTGACACTCTCTGGTACACCCCTGACACTCCCAGGTACACCTCAGACACTCCCAGGTACACCTCTGACACTCCCAGGTACTCCTCTAACACTCCCAGGTACACCTCCGACACGCCCAGGTATACTTCACACTCCCAGGTACACCTCCGACTCTCCCAGGTATACCTCTGACACGCCCAGGTACACCCCTCAGACACTCCCAGGTACACCTCTGACACTCCCAGGAACTCCCTGACACCCCAGGTACACCTCTGACACTCCTGCACACCTTCGACACCCCAGGTACACCTCAGACACTCCCAGGTACACCCCTCTGACACTGCCAGGTACACCTCTGACACTGCTAGGTACACCTCTGACACTCCCAGGCACCTCTGACACTCCCAGGTACACCTCCGATACTCACAGGTACACCCCTGATACTCCCAGGTACACCTCTGACACTCCCAGGTACTCCTCTGACACTCCTGGTACACACCTGACACTCCCAGGTACCCCTCATACACTCCCAGGTACACCTCAGACACCCCAGGCACACCTCTGACACTCCCAGGTACACCACTGACACTCCCAGGTACACCTTTGGCACTCCCAGGTACACCCTGACACTCCCAGGTACACCTTGACACTCCCAGCACCCCAGACACTATACCACCTCTCTGACCTCCCAGGTACTCCTCTGACACTCCCAGGTACACCTCAGACACTTGTACACCTCTGACACTCCCAGGTACACCTCTGACACTCCCAGGTACACCCCTGACACTCCCAGGTACACCCCTGACACCCGGTACACCTCTGACACTCCCAGGTACACCGCTGACACCAGGTACACCGCTGACACTGCCAGGTACACCTCAGACACTGCCAGGTACACCTCAGACACCCCAGTACACTTCAGACACTCCCAGGTACACCTCAGACACTCCCAGGTGCACCCCATGACACCCCAGGCACACCTCTGACACCCAGGTACACCTCAGACACCACAGGTACACCTCTGACACTCCCAGGTACACCTCTGACACTCCCTGGTACACCACCACTGACACCCTGCCAGGTACACCTCTTGAAACTGCCAGGTACATCCTCTGACACCTCTAGGTACACCTCTGACACCCCAGGTACCACCTGATACTCACAGGCACACCAGGACACTCCCAGGTACACCTCCGATACCCCAGGTACACCTCTGAAACTGCCAGGCACATCTCTGACACTCCTAGGTACACCTCTGACACCCCAGGTACACCTCCGATACTCCCAGGTACACCTCCTGACCTCCCAGGCACTGAACTCCAGGTACACCTCTGGCACTGCACACCTCCGATACTCACAGGTACACCCCTGACCTCCCAGGTACACCTCTGACACCCCAGGTACACCTCTGACACCCCAGGTACACCTCTGACACTCAGGTACACCTCCGATACTACAGGTACACCCCTGACACTCCCATCAG
>NW_024725968.1:0-8209 GCF_018991925.1 Homarus americanus
CACCATCACCTGCTGTTGCACCTACAGGATCACCTCCCCCACAGTCTACCACCAGCACCTGCTGCTGCTGCTACTGCTGCTCCTACAGGATCAACTCCCCCACAGTCCACCACCACCACCTGCTGCACCTACAGGATCAACTCCCGCCAGAGTCCACCACCACCTTCTGCTGCTCCACTTACAGGATCACCTCGCCCATAGTCCACCACCACCACCTGCTGTTGCTGCTGCACCTACAGGATCAACTCCCCCACAGTCTACCACCATCACCTGTTGACTGCTGCTGTTGTTGCTGCTGCTGTTGTTGCTGCTGCACCTACAGGATCAACTCCAGCACAGTCAACCACCATCACCTGTTGCTGCTGCTGTTGTTGCTGCTGCACCTAAGGAATCAACTCCCCCACAGTCTACCACCACTCTGCAGCTGCACCTACAGGATCAACTACCCCACAGTCCACCACCCCCTGCTGCTGCACCTACAGGATCAAATCCACCACAGGCCGCCGCCACCACCACCTGCTGCTGCTGCTGCTGCTGTTGTTGCTGCTGTTGTTGTTGTTGCTGCTGCTGCTGCACCTACAGGAGATCAACTCCCAAAGTCCACTACCACCACCTGCTGCTGCGGCTGCACCTACAGGATCAACTCCCCCACAGTCCACTACCATCACCTGCTGCTGCTGCATCTACAGGATCAACTCCCCCTCAGTCTACTGCCACCACCTGCTGCTGCTGCTGCTTATGTTGTTGTTGTTGTTGTTGTTGTTGTTGTTGTTGTTGTTGCTGCTGCTGCTGCTGCACCTACAGGATCAACTCCACCACAGTCCACCACCACCTGCTGCTGCTGCTGCACCTACAGGATCAACTCCCCAACAGTACACCACCACCACCTGCAGCTGCTGCTGCACCTACAGGATCAACTCCCCCACAGTCCACCACCACCACCACCACCTGCTGTTGCTGCTGCACCTACAGAATCAACTGCCCCACAGTCCACTACCACCACCTGCTGCTGCTGCTTATGTTGTGGTTGTTGTTGTACCTACAGGATCAACTCCATCACAGTCCACCACCACCTGCTGTTGCACCAACAGGATCAACTCCCCCACAGTACACTACCACCACCAGTCTGCTGCTCTTGTTGTTGTTGTTGCTGCTGCTGCTCCTACAGGATCAACTCACCCACAGTCCACTGCCACCACCTGCTGCTGCTGCACCTACAGGATCAACTCCCCCACAGTCCACCACCACCACCTGCTGCTGCTGCTGCACCTACAGGATCAACTCCCCCACAGGCAGTTGGGATGATAATAGACAGGACGGACAGACTTGAGACAGATTAGAAGGCATTTATAAACAAGTATAACACCAAATTGACCATAGCTGCGTCAGTGAGGGTAGCTGGTCTTACATCCACCAGCGTAAATAATAAGATGCATTAAAAAGTAACACCCTCGCGCGGAAAGAACATCGATGGTCGGTCAGTCGTGTGAGATGGGCCTAAAACTGACTAACGCACATGACGACTATGATGACTTAACACAGGTGATGACTTAAGCGGATGGTGATTAATCTAACCAGAATCAAGGTCACTTCTCTTCATAATATAATTTATCTCGGAATGATCATCGGTGATTCATAATAATTTTTTTTTTATGATTTTACCCTCTCCTTATGGCGAATATTTCTTTAACTAATTATTCTAACTTTTATTCTATTCCTTCCTATAGTATACTAGATACTTACAGTACCTAATAACCAGGACCATGATTATAACAACCAGGACCATGATTATAACAACCACGACCATGACTATAACAACCACGAACCATGATTATGACAACCACGACCATAATTATAACAACCACGAATATGATTATAACAACGACCATGATTATAACAACCACGACCATGATTATAACCACGACTATGATTATAACAACCAGGACCATGATTATAACAACCACGACCATGATTATAACAACCACGAATATGATTATAACAAGTACGACCATAAATATAACATCCACGACTATGATCATAACCACGACCATGATTATAACAATCACGAATATGATTATAACAAGTACGACCATAAATATAACATCCACGACTATGATCATAACCACGACCATGATTATAACAACCACGACCATGATTATAACAACCACGACCATGATTATAACAAGTACGACCATAAATATAACATCCACGACTATGATCATAACCACGACCATGATTATAACAACCACGACCATGATTATAACAACCACGAATATGATTATAACAAGTACGACCATAAATATAACATCCACGACTATGATCATAACCACGACCATGATTATAACAACAACGACCATGATTATAACAACCACGAATATAATTATAACAAGCACGACCATGAATATAACAACCACGACCATGAATATAACATCCACGACTATGATCATAACCACGACTATGATTATAATAATCACGACCATGATTGTAACAACCAAGACCATGATTATAACAACCACGACCATAATTATAACAACCACGACCATCTGGAAAACGATGTCGCTGTACGCTAGCCAAGCACGAGCATTCGAACTTTCACGCCTCGTAAACTGTACCACCGGACTCGCCACCGGGCACGAAGGGCCCACAATCACTTGTCTAAGATACTATAGGACTAGCCATGTGTATATGTTCTGGGTAGCCGAAACGGCACAAAATTTTTTCATCAAACTTGGTGGAAAAATCGCAAAAAATTCGTAGAATAGAACAAACCTGGTATCATGTCGATGATTTCTTTAGGAAGGAATTAATTAACAATTTTATTTACGATGGAAAACGATGCAAGTCTACGGACTTGGCGCACCCGAATTAACCATGCAGGTCTACAGACTTGCCGCACCCTCATTCGCTGTACGCTAGCGCTAGCCAAGCACAAGCGTTCAAACTTTCACCGGGCACGAAGGGCCCGAGATCGCTTGTCCTCTGTTTTCTGACACGTACAGTATACTGGACTGGACTGGACCAGCAACTTGTATACACACACACACATATATATATATATATATATATATATATATATATATATATATATATATATATACCTAACCAAACAGCACCTCACTTAACACACCAAGTTGTTGGAGGGTTTCTGTGATAGCACCTGGTAATATCTGGACGTCTCATTTATCGACTCGTACCTGATGACTATCATAATAGACAAAACATGTAGCTTGTCGATGCTTTACTTTATCATATCTTATATTTTTACCTCTTTATAACGAAGATACTTGGTACTCTTTACCACAGAACATTGTGTTGTCCAAGTCTTAACTGAGAACTCTGACACATGTGTACAAGTAGTCGTAGTTTCCAAAAGTCGAACAGAAGTTCAGACAATCGTGAGGTCGTAAACATGTGGTCGCAAATGGAACGAAAAGATTAAAGAAATACGATCAGTGTCACAAGTATGGCAAGACTGGTCCACGATTTAGTTGACCAGTCTTGCTCTCTCGCCCTCACCTCTTACCAGTTGAAGGAAACGACCCGAGACAACTTACTGGTCTCTCCAAGCTTTTAGCTCTCACTAACGCAAAAGCTTCTCAATATTCCGTACAGTTGTGGAGAAAATGCTCTTGACACTACTGGCAATATTTGACATCTACACTTGAGGATCTTGTAGGTAAGGATGATATAGATTTCAACGTTATTCATTCAGACTTTTCGTGGTAGTTTTGTATGGTGGTGTTTCTGATATATCTAAAGTGCACGAAACAGGTGACTCAGAGACAGACTTCATAATTTTGAGTCGTTCACTGTCTCTTGTGTAAAACTAAATTCCACTTAAGAACCTCACCAGCAACCAGTTCGCCATGGTGGTCCTACCAGTGTCAACAAACACCCACCAACAGTGATTACTAGATCGAGAGAACTGAAGCTCCTCACCACGACAAGGCAGTTACCAAACATCAGTTCTCTGAATTAAAAACTGCAGTGGGATACAAGGGACCCACTTTTAGGTCTGAGTCTGCCACCAACTCAGACGTGTTTTTGTTGAAGGAGTTATCCACCTTTGGCAGTGGAGGTCCATCCTCCTAAAATATTACCTTCCGAACACTTCTGAGGTACATGCTCATATCCATGCCATATTTCAGCCAGAGATAGTGAACATCTATGAGCTAAATCTTAATAGTAACAGTATTGTGACCAAGTCCTAGTTTGCTGATCTTGACTGACTTTCTACCTCATTTACACACAGCTGAAGGGTCTCAATTGTTTCTCTTACAACACAACATATTTATCGTTTGTCACTCCTGATCTGTTTGTTTTTTTGTTTTTTTATTTCAGCATTTTTTATGATGCAATTTGTTTTTGCCTTTTGTTCCCCCCCCCCCGGCCTCATGTGGGTCAGGGACCTGTGCCCGGGTAATTCCCTTAATACACCAACAAATTTTCAACAATAACACGTGCTTAATATAATATGCAAGTACAGTAGCCACTAGGAAACCAACATGGTATACATGCATTGAAGTTAATTGTATACGGTAATTTAATTTGCCATGTTATTCTGAATTCTAGTCTAGTTTAGTTTAAAGTATATTCTTGAACGGGAAGACATAAACAGATTATTGATGCTGAAATCTGGCCCCAGTAACCATAAGAGCCACGAGTCTTGTATCCTGGTGTCACTTTGACGTGTGTTTAAAACATTTATATATTATATACACAGTAATATCATAAATATATTTGTTTCCAATATACGAACTAAAAATAGTTTTTCAGTATTATTGCAAGTGAACGTTTGGGTCACATGGTATTTAAAACCGTATATATACCTGCAACATTGCGCCAGGGAAAGTTATTATCACTATCACCTTTTCTGTAATGTAATGATAACAGTCATGGTTACTGCCGCTCATAGTTGGGTTATAACCGAGGCACAGGAGGAGGTATAACGGGTCACATGAGGGGGGTATAACCCGATACAGGAGGGGGTATAACGGGTCACATGAGGGGGTATAACCGGACACAGGAAGAGGTATAACGGGTCACATGAAGGGGTATAACCCGATACAGGAGGAGGTATAACGGGTCACATGAGGGGGTATAACCGGACACAGGAAGAGGTATAACGGGTCACAAGAAGGGGTATAACCCGATACAGGAGGGGGTATAACGGGTCACATGAGGGGGTATAACCGGACACAGGAAGAGGTATAACGGGTCACATGAAGGGGTATAACCCGATACAGGAGGAGGAATAACGGGTCACATGAAGGGGTATAACCGGACACAGGAGGAGGTATAACGGGTCACATGAAGGGGTATAACCTGATACAGGAGGTATAATGGGTCACATGAGGGGGTATAACCGGACACAGGAAGAGGTATAACGGGTCACATGAAGGTATAACTGGACACAGGAGGAGGTATAACGGGTCACATGAAGGGGTATAACTGGACACAGGAGGAGGTATATAACGGTCACATGAAGGGGTATAACTGGACACAGGAAGAGGTATAACGGGTCATGATGAAGGGGTATAACTGGACACAGAGGGCACGTCACAGGAGGGGGTATAACCGGACACAGGAGGAGGTATAACGGGTCACATGACGGGGTATAACGGGACACAGGAGGAGGTATAACGGGTCACATGAAGGGGTATAACCGGACACAGGAGGAGGTATAACGGGTCACATGAAGGGGTATAACCCGATACAGGAGGGGGTATAACGGGTCACATGAGGGGGTATAACCGGACACAGGAGGAGGTATAACGGGTCACATGAAGGGGTATAACCGGACACAGGAGGAGGTATAACGGGTCACATGAAGGGGTATAACCCGATACAGGAGGGAGTATAATGGGTCACATGAGGGGGTATAACCGAACACAGGAAGAGGTATAACGGGTCACAAGAAGGGTATAACCGGACACTGAAGATGGATTAACCGAAGTCACAGGAGGAAACTAATATCACCAAGGCGGAGGTTCTGTGGCACCGCGTAAGACCTCCGCTCCAGCTGCAGGCTCGTGTCTACGCTAACCTGTCTAGAAACTACACCAGTATAGGGTGAGTTACTCCTGGGGCACAACACCGGGCGGAACTGGGTTAATGTATTCTTAAAAAACGCCTCACATTGACAGCAACTCTTAATTATGATATAACTTGCCAATTTAGTCCGAATTATTCTTAGTTTTTTATTTCGATTGTATCTATGATCACAATTTATATATGGCATCCCCTTGACCTTCAACTGATCTTCACCAAAAACACGGACGCCTACATGACATTTCCCCAAAATCCCACCCAAAAGTTTAAGTTCAATCATTTTAAACATTTAGTAGTCCATTTTCAATTATAAACGTAAACAAACAAAATCACACAATTATCAGATCAAAATTGTTGCCGAGTTACTCTAAATAACATGCATACATGCTCAACCAATCAATAAACTCTGGGTATTATGCCAAATACAAAGATAATTTTAGTAATATATACCAAACAAGCTTATACTATGAACGCACCCACGCTATGTGCGAAAGTAAAATAATACCCCAAAACCATCGAAAAACCCTGATTAAATCCTACCCTAACCCAACATAACGTTGGGAATTTAAAATCCGCAAATTCGCTGGATGACCGAAACGATAATACAGAAGAAAAAAATAAACGGGGAGGAGGAACGCGAACTTGGCGGTCCAAGATGGCGGTCCGAGCGGAACACACAGTTTTTATTCTTAACACGAACAAGGGAAAACGAAAAGGCTAATATTTAACGAGTGTGTTCCAGCCTTAACACCAAGTTGAGGAAATTATTCCCATTAAAGATACAAGTTTTTTTATTGTTCCTTTAAAACACAACACACACCGACAACAACAGCGTCTTACCTGACTCCTCAAGAAGGCATTGTGCACCCGGTGTCCTGCCACTTTCCTTCACCGTTAAGACACTTAGTAAACACTTCACCATATGTATCCAACTTTTTTCCCAGGAGGTCTTCTGTGTGTGATCACAGCGTGTAAATTCATCATATAACGCGCTGCATTAAATTACCAATACAATTAATAAAGTCACAGAGAGCGGTGAGCGTCCATGCACCGCCCCAAGGTGTCGCGCGGTACTGAGTAGTGTCTGTTTTAGGGAAAGTAATGTTAAAAATAGTACCACGACTGAACTCCAAGAGTCCAAAACCAATCATTTATTGATGATACGAAGCTACCAAAACTAACCTAACTTTACCCAAATTTCCCAAAGATTATTACGGTATGTTTCGTTACCATACGTTAGCTTCACATCTTCTGCTTTGAGAAAAATTGTGAGATCATCATTCTTGGTTGTGATAAATTTCCAACATTAGTTATCTTTGTTCGAAAGTTCTTTCATCGAATGATTCAATTTGTTTGAAAAAGTTTCGGATGGTCATTGATTGGAAAATCATAGACACTTCAGATCATTAACGAAAATAAACTTCTTGAATAACAAACTGTCGAAAAAATATTTGTTGTGATAACTGATAAGTAGTGAGGAGCCGAGTGAGCAGCCGGCTATGTGGAGGAAGCCGGCCTTCGACACAAGCTTTGAGTGTTATTTATTAACGTTTAAATGGTTTTTATGAAAGTTCTATTTTATTTATTATGTTTTTAACTTGCAATATTTTATTTTAGTCCTTTAAACATTAAATTTAATTCGGCGAAATATAACCTACGCTGTTGCGTCGCCAGGGATGTAATTACCACAATCAATCAGCCCAGTGTCTCTTAAGAGGTGGCCAACCTTACCACACAAACCATTAAGTTCCTCTCTCGGTATTTGAAAGAGAAGTGATTGTCATGTGTAGCAAGAGTTTTCAGCATTATTTGTATGTGTTACAAAACACCAATGTAACTTACGGGACTAACTTACCATCTGTTGATACTGTTATAATGAGACTATGATTGGGATACAAATATTACTGAAAATTATGGACAAATTATTATTTTTTCAGTGTATAAAAATTTTGCTTCAAGGTTATGATGACCTTTAAATTTGTATAAGATTAAATTATCTGTTCTATTGATGTAGTACAGCGTTCATGTCAAAATGAACTATTTTATTGGTGTAAAATAATTCATGTGTTGTTATAACATTGATAACTTTTTGTAAGCCCCAGAAAGGGATGGTATAGGTGAGGGTGGGAGTAGTATACTGCATAGTCCTTTTGATGTA
>NW_024725969.1:0-5000 GCF_018991925.1 Homarus americanus
AGTTTTTTCTGAACAAGTAAACATTTCAGGAGAGGTAAAAACGTGCATTGTCAGATATTGTTACAAAGGCGTCCACTTCTCAATGACTGAAGATATTTGAAACATGATAATTGTAACAGAGACGACAAGGGCCTTTCCTCGAGTGTTACTCGTCAGAACACTGACTCTGAGAGTACATATAAACAAAGAAAGAGATGAGAACTCTGCTAATGTGTAATGCTAAAAATTTCGTGATAAAGTCATTATGAAGGTAAAGTGGCTTAGACTACACTCGGCCCGCAGGTGACAGTAGTATTGATCTTGTCAGGCTGAAACTTCCATACAACATAATCCCGTAAGAGTGAAACTACCTTAACTGTTAAAGGCTAAAATATCCAGCACCTTCACCCTGTTAAGCTAGACAGGAACAGCAAATTTTTTATCATAATTGCCTCGCAAAATAGCATCTCCCAGTCAGAGAGTTTTCACAGTCATCAGCTGCTCCATTTTCATAATCTTCTCTGGCTCTACCACCTTCCTTTTTTTCTCCATTTACACTACCCCTCTTCTCTCTCTTCTTCTTTCTCCTTCAAGTATCGTATTTTATCCATTTTCCTTCTCTTCACATCATCCCAAAGGAGAATGTTTATTTTTCCCACACAACAACTAAGTCTTCCCAGAACCATCGATTCAGATCCTTCCTCTCCTGAAAAGAAAGGGATGTTCCTCCATTTCATCCTTCAGCCGTGGCTCTCACCCTTCTGATGGAACACGTGTTCTTCCTTAATCTATATCCGTAAGCTTCACTGCCTTTGTGGTTAAAATAAACACGTCTTCTAACAACCATCAGGCTTCTCATCTTGCTAACTCCTAGAACATATTCCTCCTCCACTCATATTGCTTCTCCACTTACGCTGCCCCTCCACCTACATTCCTCCTGCTTCTCCACCTATACTCCCCCTGCTCCTCCACCTATACTGATCATGCCCCTCCTCTTACACGCCTCCTACTGCCCCTCTACCCACATTGCACCTCTACCATTGCTGTTCCTTCACTTGCTGACCTATTGCAACATTTACTTTCACGGATATTATTCCTTACGTATTTGCTCTCTTAATTAAAATATAAGCGGTTCACGTAGAGATCAGCTTCCAAGAATGTTTTCACCTCATGATTAAATTTCTTAACGATATCTGGGGGGCTGGGCTGGGCTGGGTTGGCGTTAAGGTGGTTAATCTTAAGGTAAAATATGCAAGGGGGGCTAATATTCACGTGATATTAAGAAGCTTACATTTACAAAAACGAGTAAAACTAAACCTTACTGTTCAGTGTTTCAACATCACGTAAAACGTATGAAATATATTAAGTCTGGTATAAAAAATATCCATGATAAAGTTAGATTGAAGAGCTTATGTTACGCTACAGCTTCCACGGATTTTACCCTCTAAAGAAATACTAGCGTTTTGTGCGGTGAATACACGCTGTAGAGCAGCGTGTTACAGCATCACACTCAGGGTGGGGAGACATGAAGAATGGTGTAGGTAATGGGCAGGGAAAGTGAAGAATGGTGTATAGAGAGCAGGGAGAATGAAGGATGGTAAGTAGGGGGAGAGGTAGAGTGAGGGGTGGTAGGTTAAGGGTAAGGAGAGTGAAGGATTGTAGGTAGGGAACAGAGAGAGTAAGGGATGGTAGGTTAAGGGTACTGGGTAGGGAGAGTGATGGATGGTAGGTTAAGGGTAGGGAGAGTGAGAGATGGTAGGTAAGGGGCAGGGAGAGGGAAGGATATCGTAAGAAACAAGAACAGGAGTGAGGAGTATAGCCAAGAGGTGTAAGTGTATCTCCAGTAAGCAATAAATTATTCATTGTCGATCTTCACAGTAATGAAACAATAGCAGACAATGCATATATACTAAAGCATTGTCTATCCTGGGGAAAATATTTTAAAACACACTATTTTAGATTTATCGAGAGAAAACACAGCTATCCATTCTAGTTAAAAAAAGTAACTTAAGTAACCACAGTAAAGCGTCTAAATCTCACAGAGTAAAAAGAGAATGAGTGGAGTGCATTAGCGGATCTCTGGGCCAAGTGAGCAAGAAGGTCCACCTCTCCTCGGACAGTTTTATCTCGTCCCCACAAGTTGGGTCAAAAGCGGCAAGTGGCCGCCAATGGCTCCAGGATATTTGCTCCTAACATGCTAATAAACCTGAGTAACAGCAGCGTCGGGAAGAGGCTTTACAGACTTTGAGATCCTTTGATGGTAAAGGTGGAAACTCAATCCTGTGAGTTATGACACCATTTGTAAAGCGATGTGCATGTGCAGAGAAAGGAGAAGTAGGAAAGAGAGACAGATAGACAGACAAAGGGGGGGGGGAGCGGTGTTTTTCTCTGGAAAATTGAATTCTTGGAAAACGAGAATCCTTGAAAGATTCATTTGTCTTGACAATGTCCAACATGACAGCTGTATTTACATAAACGTTACACCAGCGAGCAGAACTTGTTGTGAGGTTTTATTATATTTTTTCGATTGTAAGATTACTAAATATATATGAAGAATAAACACAACACTACACATATACGGTTTTATATGTGCATGAGCTAGTTTACAAAGAAAATTTAAATATTTTACTAACCATGACTCAGACAACACCGACAACATTATAGTCATTATTATCATGTAATGACTTGATACACTCAGGGTCTCTTAACCATACACAGAAACACAATCATAAAAATCAAAATAGATGTGACAGGGAGATGCAGCTTGGGATGAATTCAATTTTCCGGAGATGAATATAAAACTTTAGATGTTTTTTGCTCTCTCTCTCTATCTCTCTCAGGCCAGGATCAGGTTGGGTTGGTCCTCAGTTTCCCAGATCACCAGCCCAACACAATACACCAACACACAACCCAATACCATTATCCAGCACGAGGGACGAGAGTAAGCGTAACTAACTCTTGGTGGTGTTAACTTGTGTTATGAATTATAGGCGTATGACTCTTAGTGAGACATCTAGTGGTGTCTTAATGAATTTACTGGTAACTGTAGACCAGGGTGGCTTAAGTTAAAGGCTATGCCATATCCTCTTTTTTCTGGCTATCTGTAAGTAACTTTCACCTGTTCCTTCCGATGAAACTCTAAGAATCTCGCTTATAATCCTTCGCATGCAACAATTAATTTCTTACTAATATTCATCCATATGTCTACAGCACCTTTCTTACGTTCCTTTATATGTAGAGATAGTAGACCACTTCCAGGAGTGTTCAAGTATAAACATGACCGTGTTAGTGAGAGGCGTCAGTTCACTTCCAGGACTGAGTGGACTATTGTGTCGTTCATAATCATCAGTATTGTTTACGTGATGCAACATTCAGTTCTCCGCCACTAGAAAGTAAATATGAGTGAGTTTGATGTTATCTCCAAATACACTGGCGTTAATGATTAGAAATATATCATTTTATTTCGAAAATTAGAAGAAACTATATTTCCATACACTTTTTTTTATTAGTACAGTATCTGCATTTTAAGGAACGTGATAAATATCTCAACTTAAAAATGATATTTTCCCATAATCATAATTTTAGTTTTTTTTTATTTTCTTCTAATAAAAACATAACATTATAATATAATATCCAAACCTTATCTTGCATACATGAGTACTAGCGGTGAATCACACACTGCCTACAGCGATAAAGTGTAATTCACCCTCTCAGAATGACCTCGTTAGCCAGACACTCAAGCATATTCTCTCACGCAGTTGTCCCAAACGACGCACTTTGTAATGCAGTTAGGTGTTCTCTGAGGGATGTCTCGTGACTTCGCTCTTGATGCCTCTGGATCACAAGCGAATTCCCTGACTTAGCGCTTAAGGTCAGCGGTCAGTGGTCGAGCTGTCACACACTCCCCACCATACTAACACCCCCACACACTCCCCACCATACTAACACCCCCACACACTCCCCACCATACTAACACCCCCACACACTCCCCACCATACTAACACCCCCACACACTCCTCACCATACTAACACTCCTCTCATGCACTCACCCCCTGACACCTAATAAAACACATACACACCCCTAATAATGACCACCAATTTGTGTTATACTTATTATTTTGGACACTGAGGCATAAACAGTATACTTGCCTATATGTTTTACGGAGTTACATTTCGCTATTTAATTAACACTGAACTTAAAGACAGTTAAATATAAGAGAGATTATCGAGGAAAATAACATAATTATTATCAGCCGCAGGAAATATAATACAATGGTTTAATTAACTATGAGATTAGATGAAAAAAAACAAGAAACTGGAATAAATTTGTTGTTTGCTCGTATGTGATTAATACTGTTTGTTTCTGTTTTTGTTTGTTGTTTGGGTGGTGGTTGAGTACATGTAGATGATAGGGGATGATAGAGTAGGTGTAGAACTGTAGATCGATAACTCAGATGAAAATGCAGGTATATTCTTATGTAGATCGAAATTATTCTAGTAGATAATACAGGTAGAAAATAGTAGATAAATAATTATACAGGTAGATAATACAGGTAGATAATGATAGGTAGATAATACTGGTAATGATACAGATAGATAATACAGGTAGATAATGATATGTAGATAATACAGGTAGATAATAATACAGGTAGATAATACAGGTAGATAATGATAGGTAGATAATACAGGTAGATAATAATACAGGTAGATAATGATACAGGTAGATAGTACAGGTAGATAATGATACAGATAGATAATACAGGTAGATAATGATACAGATAGATAATACAGGTAGATAATGATACAGGTAGATAATACAGGTAGATAATAATACAGGTAGATAATACAGGTAGATAATACAGGTAGATAATGATACAGATAGATAATACAGGTAGATAATGATACAGGTAGATAATACAGGTAGATAATAATACAGGTAGATAATGATACAGGTAGATAATACAGGTAGATAATGATACAGATAGATAATACAGGTAGATAATGATAGGTAGATAATACAG
>NW_024725969.1:7500-37042 GCF_018991925.1 Homarus americanus
TGACGTAAGGTAGGATTGATTGGCGTATTAGACAGTAAGAAATATAATAACAAACACATGAACCACTTAAACAGATATAAACATCATTGTATAATTGGAAGATTTAGCAAAATTCCAACGCAGCATCAAATATTTCTTGTGGATAAAATATCAGGAAAGATGTACCAGATGACGTCTCAAGCCTTACAAGTTTCCTCCCCGGAACGAAGCCAGGGGAATATATATATATATATATATATATATATATATATATATATATATATATATATATATATATATATATATATATATATATATATATATATATATACAGACACACACACACACCAGCGAGAAAAGACAAGATGATCCGGGGCTCCAGTGAGGCAGACAGACCTCAGGAAACAGTCGCTAGGGGTCACGACATTGTTTAAAAAAAAAAACGGTTTCAGGGCCACATGACATGTAGTACCAGGACGAACACACAGCTTCTATGTGAAAAGGCAGTACAATTCTAGGACATTTACACATCACATAAGAGAAACGCCATTGAATTCCGGGACACACATTTCAATCAGACATGTTTCTAGGTTATGTATGTGTGTGTGTGTGTGTGTGTGTGTGTGTGTGTGTGTGTGTGTGTGTGTGTGTGAAAGACTCCATTCATAACTCACGAGGCTCACGAATAGACTCTTCAAGATCAAATTCATGCAGGAGGAAATAAGCTTCAGGTATTCATAATCCAGGTCACGTGATCTTGAGACCTGTCCCTGAACCTGGGTATACACGAGTAAATACCAAAAGCTCGTGCATTCACAAAATCCTCGAATTATACGCCTCAAGAATATTTCTCTCTTGGACCTATGCTGAGAGATACATAGACGTGGGATTATGTTTCAGATGGATACGATTTTGAAAGACACTCAACACCATAAACACATACTGGAAAGCTACATATCCAAAGACACATACTCGAAAACTACATATATCTCCAAGATACTCACCTCCAAGGAACACATACTCGAAAGCCCCACTACAGAACAGTCTCATTCAAGGGACTCTTACATACTCACACACATTGGCCATTCATCTCCAAGACACAAACTCTCTAAAGCACACATCTCCACACACACATATGTATCCATAAGAAAAACCTCTATGAAATATAGTATATGTAAGGGCCGCTTGTCTCTAAAACACGCCCCATCGTGGGATATATCCTGATGACACACACACAAACATATGACAAACCACCAACATAATTCACTTCTCATGACATATTACTTTGTAGAATGTTCCCTTGCGATGCTGTTTTCTAGGATACATCTCTCTCTCTCTCTCTCTCTCTCTCTCTCTCTCTCTCTCTCTCTCTCTCTCTCTCTCCTTTCCTGACTTTATCTGTCTCTCTCTATTTCTGTCTGTCTCTCTCTCTATGTCTGTCTCTATTTCTTTCTGTCTCTGTCTCTTTCCCTAAGTTTACCGTCCTCCCGAAACAAGTCGCTCCCTCAGGGTAGATGTACAAGGACCTGGAGTTGAAGGAAACATGATGGAGAGGACGAGAGAGGAAGGATCCGAGAGAGGTGAGTGGAAGAGGAGGGGGAGGAGGAGGTGAGATATGGAAGTGAGCTGGGGAAGAGGAGGAAGTGGGTAAGAGGAGGTAGGGGGAGAAGAAAGAAGAGGTGGTGAGTGGGAGAGGAGATGGAATTGAGTTATAAAGGAGAGAGACGGGGAGGAAGAGGAGAAGAAGAGAGGGTAAGGGGTGGTAAGTGGAGGAAAGAGGGTAAGAGGAGGTAAGTGGAGGAAGAGGGGAAAAATAAAATGAATAGGATAAGATGAGGAGGAGGAGAAGGGATGAAGCTAGAGGGGATAAAGAAGGAAGAGATGAGCTAAGAGAAGAAGAAAAATGTGATTGAGTGGAGAAAGGGGAGGAGAATGGAGGGGAGGAGAAAGAGGAAGATATAATTAGTAAATAAAACAATGAAACAGAAAGATGAGAGAGAGAGAGAGAGAGAGAGAGAGAGAGAGAGAGAGAGAGAGAGTACCCCACCAGGAGCTGAGTCCAGGAGATAATGGGAAAGGGAAGAGTTGTTGTGCCCGGGACGAAGTCTTGTACCACCAACGTCTCAGGAGAGGCTCAAAGAACGATACAGTCAGAGACACAGACAGACAGACAGACAGAGACACAGACAGACAGACAGACAGACAGACAGACAGACAGACAGAATTAATGAGACCCCACAAAAGAGTTGCACCACACTAAACCCACGTCCCTAATACAGGTATCAGCCAGCCAGAGTTTGTTTACCTAAGCCAAAATCCACTTAATGGCCACTATTATTATCATCATTTATAACACACACACACACGCACACACACACACATCCTCGACACCGGCTCCTACTACCAGCTGAGATCCCTAGCCCGAGAATTGCTGTTCGACACCACAACCGCATCCAGCCCATAGGTGCACGAACTGATCGCTATAAGAACAGCCCAGTCCCAACCATTGTAAAAATTATCAGTAACTTGTAATAAACCAGTGTATTCGCTCCCAGTAAACACTACTACTTGCACTGTCACTATGTTGAAATGAACTGTAGTTTGAGCTTTTCCCCATCTAATTATTATATATCTTATTTGTATCACTTATGTTACTTGTATATTATTTGTAATTCGAAACCCATTCCCCAAATATGTAACTGAATATTTTCAGCCTTCTGGCTGCCAAGTTCTTTCAATAAACCGTTAATTATTATTATTATTATTATTATTATTATTATTATTATTATTATTATTATTATTATTATTATTATTATTATCATAGAAATGTTGATGTGGAGAAATGGAAAATATTAATAATGCAAAAGCCTATGAACAGAGGGGGACGAAGACAAGTGTGAAAAGGTTAGGTTAGGTTAGGTTAGGTATAGGTAAATTAGGTTTTGTTAGATTTGGTAAGGTAAAATTAGATTAATCTGGAATCAAAAGCAGTAAGTTCTAAAGAAAAAGTCGAAAAGACAGACAGACAAAGAGAGCACAAAGTGGCGATAAAACGTTCGATCACAACCATTGAACCGAAAAAAAAAGTAAAATCTCTCACTGGAAAAGAAAGGCAAGTGGCAAATGTCAGCAGGTCAGGACATGGAATAGTCAAAGCACTGAACATTACCCCGACAAAGGGAGGGGGGAAAGTGGCGAATTCTCACTCAACTTTAAAATCAATAGACTCGTGTCAATCTAGGCGGAGTGGATGCTGGAAATGGTCGTGAGAGGACTACAGAAACTCGTTCCTAAAATGAATAAACGAAGAATTGAAAAAAATATATATAAATCGTCGCGGAATATGAAAGGTGTGGATCAAGCTAAGTAATACAAAAACGTAAAGGATTTGTCTCTTAATCGAGTAGTTGTTAAGAATATTCTTCAAAAGGACGTGGATTTTTTTTTCGGTCAATGCAACGCGAGTGTAATCGGGCTCAACAAAACTGAAAAGGGGATCACCTCATACTAAACATACGACCTGATGTTTCTAGAGGTTCGTCCAAACTACCAAGTGTGCCAAAGTTCTTAATTTAGTTGAGAATTGATAAGAGTGTGTGTGTGTGTGTGTGTGTGTGTGTGTGTGTGTGTGTGTGTGTGTGTGTGTGAGAAAGAGAGCCTCCCGACACTCCTGGGTCGAGTCTGAACTTCAAAGAAAAAAATGAAACTTGGCTTCTAAAACAAATTACAAGAATAGGGAAGCTGCTTGGGAAAGGCGAATGTAATGCGTTAGATGTAATGAAGTTTAGAAGTAGAGGTACGAAAAAAAACATGTAATTCATTCTGGAACTTATCAGAAGAGAACTGTAGGAACTAATTTTGGTGGGGAAGTGGTGCGGATGGTGGGAGAGGTGGAGAGAGCGAGTGTGGGAGAGGTGGAGAGCGCGAGTGTGGGAGAGGTGGAGAGAGTGAATGTGGGAGAGGTAGAGAGAGCGAGTGTGGGAGAGAGAAGGGGCAAGGGATGTGGATGATGGGAAAGGCGTGTGGGAGTTGCTGTGGGATAGGTGGGGATAGTTAGTAGGATGATATGGAGGGTAGAATGATGAGGATGATGGTGAGAGTAGATGTCGGGGAGAGTGAGTGAGATTTAGACAAACAAACAAACAAATGATGATGAGAGAGGCAGTATGATACTGACGGTCCATTTCCTAATTACATTCTGCCTGCAGGTATACTTAGTCTCTCTCTCTCTCTCTCTCTCTCTCTCTCTCTCTCTCTCTCTCTCTCTGGCCACATACCCTCCGGTAATCATGAACTACCTCACAATACATCACGTAGAACTTTGTCAGTTCTTTAACGAGATAGAGTTCTATTACCTAAGGATACACTATTATTCCTATTTATTTATTTCACTGAAGTTAAAGAAACATATGTTGTATCTGTACACGTCGCGAATTCATGACTAGTAGTTTTGTAATTTTGTGACCAAAGAGTTGATGACATTTGTGCTATATGTTTATAAACCCAGAAGCTGCATGACGCAAGTGTTGCTCATATACACAACAGGAAAACATAAGGGATATGATGTTATGCCATCCTTAAAGGTGTCTATAAACAGGAAAGAACCAATCAGGGAACAACTCACTCGAGAATCTCTCCCTATCGCCCATATATAACTTCCACAGAATTACACTATCGGCTTGTAAACTTCCCATGACGCTCCTAAACGCAGCCTCTGACTAGTGAAATGTCCAGCAGGTAAACAACTACCTTACCTGAACTGTAATTTACGGTGGTTTAATACGCTACCATCACCTGTAATACAAACAAACTTTAGCATTAGCTCTAAGTTTGCCTGTGTAAAAATACCTCCAGCAGAAGAATGACCTCATTAATTAATGCTATAATTCCCTGAGGTATAATTTAGCGCAATTTTCAAAGACTATTTATCATACATAATATTGCGACAGAAACTCCAGGTGTTTATTTAACGCGTTGCAGGATACAGGTAGTGAAAAGACACAATGGTTAATGAGGCTATTTGACCCGGGGGTTAAACGAGTGGTATATGCCTGCTAGAGAGAAATAATAAGATGAAGGAAAGCGAGAGAGAGAGAAAGAGTGAGGTGAATAAAGATTGAATGAGATAAAGAGACAGATGGGGAGAAAGTTCAAGGTGCACAGACAGACAGACAGAGCAAGGAGGTTCACATTGTTGTACATATCATAAATTCCTTGTAAGAAAAAACACATGACTTTAATACCTGTTCTAAGAATTATGTACCAAAAAAGGTCTAATTTCCCCCCCCCCCTCCCCTCACACACACACACACTATACATCTCTGGAATATACACAGTGTTCTCATTCCTGCAGACAACTCCCATCCTCACTTGTCTCTCACCACAACACGACACATGCGAGTTAACTTAGGAAAGGACCAAATTAAACCTCCCGGACTCGAACCCAGAACCGAACCCGAATATCCATGTTAAGAGCGAGAATGTGGTTATACTACGTGTTTGATTTAGTTAGTTCAGGTTGATTATGATTAGGTGTTATTTAAGTTACAATATGCTTAGTTAAATTAAGGGTTAGTTAGGTTAGATTAGAGTAAATTAACTTAGGTTTATGGTAGAAGTTGTCTGGGTTAGATTAGGACAGGGTAAGATAATCTATAATAAGAGTTAGGTTTCGGGTTCGTGTCCGGTAATTAGATGGTCTCCAGGTAGAGTAATGTAGCTCATCGCAGGCGGGCAGGTGCGACCAAACAAACAGTTGGCGACACCCCCAGACCTGCGATCAATACATTACCTGGTCCCTGCCTGCCTGCCTTGACGCTCTGGTCATGAAATATGGAGTCTTAGGCACGTTGAGAAGGAGGAGGAGGAGGAGGAGGATTAGGAGGAAGATGAGGAAGAGAAAGAGGAAGAGAAGGAGTAGATAAAGGAGGATGAGGAAGAGGAAAAGGGGGGGATAGATAAGGGTAAGATCTGGAGGAGGGGGAGGAGGAGGAGAAAGGGAAACGAAAGGGAGAGAAGGGAAAAGAGACGGAATAGAGATTGGGTGTTCTGGTCATGGTGTATGATGTTTTGGGCAAGAAAAAGAAGAAGACAAACACAAAGACAAGGGAAGGGGAAGGGGAAGGGGAAGGGGGAGGGGTAGGGGAAGGGGTAGGAGGGATTTCAAAAGTGGTTTGTGTGGGTGAAGATGTCGTTTGCATATCGAGATGGAGGGATAGAGTGTGTGTACTGTACAGGAGGTGGGGGAGGGGGGTGTGGAATCCAACATGTTTAGAGTGGGAGGGATAAAAGGGTTCTGTGTGTGTGTGTGGGAGGGAGTTACATGTTTAGAGAGAGGGATGAATGAGGGCTGCTGGATATGTGGGAGTAGGACCTGCATGTTTAGAGAGAGGGAGGAGAGTCAAGGTATCTCTCGTGTGTGTGTGTGTGTGTGTGTGTGTCTGTCTGTGTCTCTGTGTCTGTGTGTGTGTCTGTCTGTGTCTCTGTGTCTGTGTGTTGGAGTAACACGGGTGAAAGAAGAAGGTAAACACAAATTAATTCAGAAACTTAAGTCAAAATACAAAAGAAAAATAATTGGAGAGAGAAAGAGAGAGAGAGAGAGAGAGAGAGAGAGAGAGAGTACTACCCGTCTAGAGTCCTTCACCATTATCATTAGGACAGCGCTCCAGGTCTTCACTATTTATTTTCCGACTAAAATAAGGAGGGGCGGGGGAGGGGGAGGGCTGATGAGGATGGAGAGAAAAGGGAGAAGAAGGGGAGATAGTGGACGAGAGGAAGAGGGCAGGGGGAGAGGGAAGAAGGACATGAAAGAGAGAGAGAGAGAGGAACCACATTTCCTATGGTTTATCTCTACCCTGATAAATGCTCTTACTCATTCAGATGAGGATTTTCACTCGTTGTATCCCTCTCTACCTGGTCATATTTCCCTCTATATAAACATAACAGGTAACTATAGATGTTTGGTAAATGAATAACAAAATCTCCAAGAAGTAGTTTAGTTAATATTGAAAATAGTTAATGAGCTATTTTGCTATCCTAAACTAATGTGAACTATTGTTGTGATGTGTCCTCGTTGACTTATCAGGACCTACCTTAACCTAACCTAACCTAACTTAACAAATCCTAACTTATCTTGATCTAACATAACCTATCATTACCTAATCTAAGCACTATTTAACTATGTCACCCTCACCTATCTTAAGTTTAACTCAGACAAGCATAACTATCCAATTTAATCCATGTTTATCCACCCTAACCTAACCAAACAAAATTTAATTTAGCCTTACCTAACCTAACCTAACTTAACATAACCTAACCTCACCTAACCTTTGTGTTCGGCTGTGTACCTATGCCAAAGCAAACATATGTACACCTGCGTATGGATCAGTCAAAGGTTGTTGTTAAATCTTATGTGAACATAACTGCGTGTACGAATATATACATACGTACTCGCCTGTGAGTGAATATGAGTGAATGTGAATTAGCATGTGCTCTCGTCTATATAGAGTACATGTTTATTCCTATAGTTCCTTTTATTTTCGTATATATTGCATTTGATTTCTGAGTCCTGCATATTCGTGTTGGCGTGTCACCCAGATGTGTTCGCTTTAATAATAATAATAATAATAATAATTAACGGTTTATTGAAAAAGTTCTGCAGCCCGAAGGCTGAAAATATACATTGGGCATAAATGACTTATTACATACATTGGTGGTTTAACAAAAGCCTTCATTAGAGAAAGGTAAAGGAACATACAGTGAACATACAGATTAATGTAGGTGTTGAACAGCAAAAACGTAGTGTAGTAACTCCCTCCCAGATGGTGTTAGGAGGGACCTCACGTGGTGTAGTAGTTCCCTCACAGATGGTGTTATGAGGGGCCTCACGTGGTGTAGTAATTCCCTCACAGATGGTGTTATGAGGGGCCTCACGTGGTGTAGTAATTCCCTCACAGATGGTGTTATGAGGGGCCTCACGTGGTGTAGTAATTCCCACAGATGGTGTTATGAGGGTGGTGTAGTAATTCCCTCACAGTATGAGGGTTATGAGGGGCCTCACGTGGTGTAGTAATTCCCTCACAGATGGTGTTATGAGGGGCCTCACGTGGTGTAATAATTCCCTCACAGATGGTGTTATGAGGGGCCTCACGTGGTGTAGTAATTCCCTCACAGATGGTGTTATGAGGGGCCTCACGTGGTGTAGTAATTCCCTCACAGATGGTGTTATATGAGTGAGGTGTGGTTCCAGGCCTTCCTATCGTAGACGGATTAACACATCGCTGGTAGTTGGGTCTCACGGGCCGTTATCACTGGGTACCTGGGACCTCACTGTGTGAAAGGTCAACTTGGGTACCACTGTTACTGTTGAGTTGTTCTCACTGACTTAAGCACTGTTCACCACTGTTCACCTCTGTTTAACACTGGTTCCATTTCTTTCCTAAATGAAATAGTAACTTCTGGCGTGAACTTGTTGATATTCCGGTGGGGAGGAGGGTTCAGGGGAGGGAGTTGGTATGGGCCAACATAACAGTTGACCTGGCTGCTCCGAGAGGAGCGCCAGGTACGTCTTGACCCTTCGGTGGTCAAGGATGTGTGTGTGTGTGTGTGTGTGTGTGTGTGTGTGTGTGTGTGTGTGTGTCGCTTGTTGCATTTTTTCCAATATCCAACTTATTTCCCCCACACAGTATACTATCTGGTGATTTAATACGAGACTGGTAACAGAACTCTTTTCATTATTGCTGGGAAAATGCGCTGTCGAAAATGTGATGGAACAGATAGATAGTAATGAAGCTTGCTGGACTGACTGTTTGATAGATAGGTAAATAGATAGGAAAATATGCAGTAGTACAGCTTGCTACACAGACAGACAAACGAACAGACACATGGATGGATGGATGGATGGACGGATGGGAATGCCACTTAAGGGATAAAGGGCCATTCTATTTTTCTGATACATTCCATATTCAATGAAATTATGATTTTTATGGCGGGAATTATATTGATATTGATTTTTTTTTCTCACGTTATACTGGACTAGGAGAGGTCTTCATCAGAGTTATCTTTAGCTGTGAGTTTTGGCCAACACGACTCACGCATCAATACTGTTGACCCTCTGGTTTATATCCACCTTAACTTTTATACTTTACGGTCCGTCAGCCACGCTCAAGGGGCATTACACGTCTGGACACACCCTGAGGACATAACCCTTCTTGACACGCCCTGGGAACGTCACACATCTGGACATGCCCTAGGAACATTACACTTCTTGACATGCCCTAGGAACATTACACTTCTTGACATGCCCTGGGGACATTACACTTCTTGACATGCCCTGGGGACATTACACTTCTTGACACGCCCTGGGAACATTACACTTCTTGACATGCCCTGGGGACATTACACTTCTTGACATGCCCTGGGGACATTACACTTCTTGACATGCCCTGGGGACATTACACTTCTTGACACGCCCTGGGAACATTACACTTCTTGACATGCCCTGGGGACATTACACTTCTTGACACGCCCTGGGAACATTACACTTCTTGACATGCCCTGGGGACATTACAATTCTTGACACGCCCTTGGGACAATACACTTCTGGACATAGAGAGGGGCCTTCTTTATAGTATATCTGTACTCTGAAAGTTCAAGTATTTTTTCACACGTATATAACAAAAGTCTAATGTGTTTTTTTATATGCGTATTAATGTTTTTATATATTGAGTCTAGATATAAAAAAAGTTCCAATTAATTTTATCGTTAAATAAGTAAATAGTTTAAGCCAGGTTTGTGGTTGATTAATTCCTGGAAAGTGTGAAAGGAGGAAACATTAATCCTGACTATATTTTTTATTGTCTGGATCATAAGTGTTTACTGAATGTCTCCTTGGTTTTATTTTCCAGTAATATGCAATACAACAATGGCGCCTTTAATAACAAACAACAGGTGTAAGTGGAATGACAGGTGTAAGTGGAGTGACAGGTATAGGGGGAGTGACAGGTATAGGGGGAGTGACATGTGTAGGGGGTGTGACAGGTGTAGGAGGTGTGACAGGTGTAGGGGGTGTATTTCTAAGCAGTGTAGTTGAAACAGGTATAACACACATTGGTGGAGTACACATCAACACCTCCGCTAAACACCCTCCACATATACTCAACACACCCAGGGCCACGTAACACAGTGTTGGTAGGCTTAGGCGGCCATGTCGTGACACCGGCCGTCAGAATCTCCCAGCAAAAGGTAAACAAGATGGCGGCCCCCCCATCCTACATGTCAACAACTCATCCTGAAATATCCCACCTGGACCCTCTACTAGTGGGGGTCGAACCCTGAATTCAGATTAGACTGCCAATACGGCCCGGGAGATCAGTGAGGTCAACCTAATGGAACTTTACACACACTACACTAATCACAAACTCATTCTATCTTAAGATATCTTAAGCCAATGGAGCTGGATTCAGTAACTCTCGTAAGACAAATTTCCAACTGGAGGCTTGAGGCAGCATTATAGTGCCTCACCTCAGCGATCGTAAGACAACAGGTGGCACTCTCACAGTAAGATGGCACCGTCGTTCTTATCATAAACAGACGATCGAGAGGAAATTTTTTCGGGGTACAAATCTTTGAGAACATTGGCAGTAAGTGGATGGCTGGCCGTTCAGGTGTAGCGGGCGGAGGGTGATGAGTGGCTACCGTGGGGACAGGTGAAGGTGAGTTACGATGCACTGTGTCTTAAGTAATGACTCGACCGGTTGAATTATATATCCACCAACTGATGAACAAAAAAAAAATTCCACCATAAAACACCAAAATCCTCAAACAATCGTCCATCAATTTTTTTCCCTCGTAACTTAGGAGGAAAAATAAATAAATAAATAAAACACATCCAAGTCATTAAAAAAAAGTCTCGGTGTAGTTTCGACGCCATTTTGACCGCCATCCTTCTGTAGTATGCTGTAGAGGACCAAATAGTCCAGGGGTGGGCAATTATTTTTGATGGAGGGCCACTTCATGAATGGTGGCACACTTTGCGGGCCACAGGTTAACAGCGACGAGCCAGTATTGCTGCTATGTCCACCCAACTTCCAAAATTGTCCTTTCTGTAATTAATAAGAATGTTTTTTTCTGATTGCCAAATGCAGCGGCGGGCCACAGAAATAATTTGGCGGGCCAAATGTGGCCCGCGGGCCGCACTTTGCCCAACCCTGAAATAGACGCATCCTAAATTCTTCACTTAAGAGGGGAGGGTATTTCCACGGGAGGGCCTTTGAGAATCAGAGTCTAGGGAATTAAAACGTGAAGGAACTGAAGCTGGTAGGATTTTCCCCAATTTATTACGCTGAAAAGGATTGTGGTGGGGGAAAAGAGAGGGGAGGGGAGAGGGGGAAGGGAGCGATTGTATCCTGTAAGGGAGAAAGGGAGGGGAGGATTGTGTCATGGAAACGGGAGGGGGATTATCATGGGAGGGAAAGAGGGAGAGATGTGTTCTGGAAGGGGGAGGGTTGTGTCACAGAAGGAGGGGAGGGGGAGTGTCAAAAGGAGAGTGGGCATTAGAGGGCAAGATGTCTGAGAGGAAAGTAGTAGGTGAGGAGGCGTGGTGTTATAGTAGACAGGAGGAGGAGTGGTGTTGTAGTAGGCAGGAGGAGGCGTGGCGTGTTAGTAGGCAGGAGGAGGCGTGGTGTTGTAGTAGGCAGGAGGAGGCGTGGCGTGGTAGTAGGCAGGAGGAGGCGTGGTGTTGTAGTAGGCAGGAGGAGGCGTTGTGTGGTAGTAGGCAGGAGGAGGCGTGGTGTTGTAGTAGGCAGGAGGAGGCGTGGCGTGTTAGTAGGCAGAAGGAGGCGTGGTGTTGTAGTAGGCAGGAGGAGGCGTGGCGTGGTAGTAGGCAGGAGGAGGCGTGGTGTTGTAGTAGGCAGGAGGAGGCGTTGTGTTGTAGTAGACAGGAGGCGGCGTGGCGTGGTAGTAGACAGGAGGAGGCGTGGCGTGGTAGTAGGCAGAAGGGGGCGTAGTGTCGGGAGCGGGCAGGAGGGAGCGTGGTGGGCAGGGGGAGGGTGGCGTGGGACAGCGATGGCGGCGTACCTTGCCTCGCCCTCACGATCAATATGACCCCGGCTCCCCTCCCCTCATTACCGCCACCCCCGGGCTCTCCCTGCCTGCCCCTACCCTGGCCAGCCTCCCTACCTGATCCTACCCTGGCCAGCCTCTGTGCCTGCCCCTACCCTGGCCAGCCTCCCTACCTGATACTACACTGGCCAGCCTCCCTGCCTGATCCTACGCTGGCCAGCCTCCCTACCTGTCCCTACCCTGGCCAGCCTCTGTACCTGACCCTACCCTGGCCAGCCTCCCTACCTGATCCTACCCTGGCCAGCCTCCCTACCTGATCCTACCCTGGCCAGCCTCTGTGCCTGCCCCTACCCTGGCCAGCCTCCCTACCTGATCCTACCCTGGCCAGCCTCCCTACCTGTCCCTACCCTGGCCAGCCTCCCCACCTGTCCCTACCCTGGCCAGCCTCTGTGCCTGATCCTACCCTGGCCAGCCTCCCTACTTGATGCTACCCTGGCCAGCCTCCCTACCTGTCCCACACACACACACACATGCAAAATCCCACTCAACCTCCTCTCACACTTATATACATCCACATATACACGCACACAACAATTTATCCGCCTCACGCACGCACGCACACGCGCACGCGCGCGCGCGGGGGGAGAGAGAAAGAGAGAGAGAGAGAGAGAGAGCAATATGGATTTTCCAATCGCCCACAATGACCTCTTTTTCAGCCCTTCCCGGGTGTGACCTGACGTGACCTCATTCCAGGCTTGTACCTTAAACTCTTGACCCAGTTTACGCGTTTCGATTATATTGCCGTGTGTCGATCATTGGAGTGTGTCGATCATTGGGGTGTGTCGATCATTGGAGTGTGTCGATCATTGGGGTGTGTCGATCATTGGAGTGTGTCGATCATTGGAGTGTGTCGATCATTGGGGTGTGTCGATCATTGGAGTGTGTCGATCATTGGAGTGTGTCGATCATTGGAGTGTGTCGATCATTGGAGGTGTCGATCATTGGAGTGGTCGATCATTGAGTAAAGCCGATCATTGGGGTGTCGATCATTGGGGTGTGTGTCGATCATTGGAGTGTGTCGATCATTGAGTTTGTCGATCATTGAGTGTGTCGATCATTGAGTGGCCGATCATTGGAGGTGTCGATCATTGGCGTCGATCATTGGAGTGTGTCGATCATTGGGGTGTGTCGATCATTGGAGTGTGTCGATCATTGGGGTGTGTCGATCATTGGAGTGTGTCGATCATTGGAGTGTGTCGATCATTGGGGTGTGTCGATCATTGGAGTGTGTCGATCATTGGAGTGTGTCGATCATTGGAGTGTGTCGATCATTGAGTGTGTCGATCTATTGGAGTGTGTCGATCATTGGAGTGTGTCGATCATTGAGTGTGTCGATCATTGGGGTGTCGATCATTGGAGTGTGTCATTGAGTGTGTGTCATCATTGAGTGTGTCGATCATTGAGGTGTCGATCATTGGGGTGTGTCGATCATTGGAGGTCGATCATTGGAGGTGTGTCGATCATTGGAGTGTGTCGATCATTGGAGTGTGTCGATCATTGAGTGTGTCGATCATTGGAGTGTGTCGATCATTGGAGTGTGTCGATCATTGGGGTGTGTCGATCATTGGAGTGTGTCGATCATTGGAGTGTGTCGATCATTGGAGTGTGTCGATCATTGGAGTGTGTCGATCATTGGAGTGTGTCGATCATTGGAGTGTGTCGATCATTGGGGTGTGTCGATCATTGGGGTGTGTCGAATGTCGATGTGAGTCGATTATATTGGCATGTGTCGATTATTGGCGTGTCTCGATTATCGGTGTTTCGATTATTGCTGTGTGTCGAATAGGTGTTTGGTCCACCACTTAAAGCCCGCCTGTACTGACCTGACTGAGTTGGACTACTTGAGGCTGGTCCTGTTCATCACCTGAAGATTTTTAACACCTGAGCTTAATTTCACATGAAGTTTGAATACCCAAACCTAACCTAACCTGACCTGACCTGACCTAATCTAACCTAATGCAAACTATTTAGGACTTTTTTAATTCCTTGGCTATATTTCCAGATTTTGTTCCAGTTCCTTGACTATTTCAAGATTTTGTTCCAGTTCCTTGGCTATATTTCAAGATTTTGTTCCAGTTCCTTGACTATTTCAAGATTTTGTTCCAGTTCCTTGGCTATATTTCAAGATTTTGTTCCAGTTGCTTGGCTATATTTCAAGATTTTGTTCCAGTTCCTTGGCTATATTTCAAGATTTTGTTCCAGTTCCTTGACTATATTTCAAGATTTTGTACCAGTTCCTTGTCTCCTTGAATCTATTCTTGGCTGCCTGAAGAAGTGTTTTGCATATCAAGGGAAAAAGTGCACCTGAAACGTCTCTCACAGGGAAATACCAGATTGGTCAGGGTCATCCAGTCGTCTTGAGTTTCCCCTTGAAAGAAAACACGTGCTTGTTACCTCACCTGTGGGGGGTGGGGTGGGGGGGGATCTGTCGTAACTTATCTGCTTTCCGGTCTGTGGGTGAGGGAGGTGAGGAGGAGTGATCTTCGTTGTTGACCTGTGGCTTTGACCTTTCTCCGAGGCTGACCAAATTTGTACAGAGTCTAGCTACTGCTAAGGCCAAGTAGCTGTGAAAGTTTCAGTGAGATTAGATTATTATTTTGTATGTTATCGCGTGACTAAACAAACTAGTCAAAATCACAATAAACTCCTCTGATTCATGATGGTGGACAAAACTTACCTTGGACAATTTCACCACTGGACAAATCCCCATTACAGTATTAGCCCCTGTCAAATAATAGAGACTGGACAAAACTTTATTACACCACATGACTTTGTATTAGCCTCTGTCACTTAATAGAGACGGTAGTATTATATAAATGGTCTAATAACAGTTAATGAACATGTAAGCTAGAATAAGCATTTGTTTACATCACGCCATCTTGAAGTGATAGTACCATTAACCTCCACACTAGACCTCTGTTTATGTCAGCTGTTTAGTTAATGGCCTTTTGAAGTGAGGTTATCCCTAGTCCATCTCACCAGTTCTTAGCCCGACACGGTACTCTTAAGACGTGTCCTCTCTCTCTCTCTCTCTCTCTCATCTATTTGTCCTCTTTCTTTAAATTAATCAATATTCCTTCAATCCATTCATCTGCCCTTTCGTCTATCTGTCTATCTATCTATGTGTGAATGTCTGTCTGTTTCATGGAACACAAAGGGGGAGACCAGCGTAGGTGTGTCAGTAATGAGGTAATTCCCAGCTTAGGGGGTCATTAAGCCTTGATGATGGCCGGGTCGGTAATTGGTCAATAAGACAAGGGTTACAGAGAGAGAGAGAGAGAGAGAGTGTGTGTGTGTGATTGGTGGTGGTTAAGTGGCACTCCAACCAATTACAGTACGTGTTTGGTGCCTGTTTGTTCCTGAGTTTACTGATTGGATGATAATGTTTGTGTTTTTCTTTGTACACACACGCGCGCACACGCGCGCGCACGCACACACACGCACACACGATATTTGCGATGAATAGTGTTGTTGGCGACACACACATCATACACTGGAGATGTGTGTGTGTGTGTGTGTCCACCTCACTAAACATCTTCCCGTTGCCTCCCTGTCAAACCAGCTCGTGTCGTCTCTCAACACTCACCCACGACAGCTCAAGGACACTCACCAGCCAAGAAAATTACCTTGGTGTTTTTTACCTCCCCCTGGTCGCATAAAGGTGTACGAGGTCGTACAAGGTCGCATAATGTCATAAGAGGTCGTACGAATTCGCATATGGTCGTATAGGGTAGCATAAAGTCGTAAGTGATTGCATAAGGTCGTAAGAGATTGCCATAGACAGATGAACAACGATGCCATAAAGAAATCCGACTGCGAGAGAGATTTAGGAGTACTGATAAGTAGGAACCTTAAGCCAAGTAAACAATGTGTTTTTGCTCGTAACAAGGCTAATAAAGTACTTGGGTTCATACAAAGGAGTGTTAGTTACAAGACTAGCGAGGTCATCCTAAAACTCTTGTGAGACCACACCTGGATTACGCAGTTCAGTTCTGGTCACCGTATTACAGAATGGATATAGAATCTTTGGAAAGAATTCAGAGGAGAATGACTAGACTAATCCCGGGCATTAGGAACCTTGAGTATAGAGACAGGTTAAAGCATCTTAATTTGCACTCCCTCGAGAGACGTAGAGCGAGAGGCGACCTGATAGAGGTGTTCAAGTGGAAGGCAGGGCTAAACAAAGGGGACATTACAAAGGTCCTCAAACTATCCAACCAGGAGCGAACTCGTAACAATGGTTTTAAATTAGACAAATTTAGATTTAGGCGGGAAATAGGTAAACACTGGTTTGGAAACAGTAGTGGATGAATGGAACAAGTTACCAAATATCATCATTAACTCGAATACGCTGAATAGCTTCAAACATAGGTTAGATGCTTATATGAGCAATAGGGGTTGGGTGTAAACGGGACTGCCCAGTATGGGCCAATAGGCCCGCTGCAGTTTCCTCCATTCTTATGTTCTTATGTTCTTACCCTGGCCAGCCTCTGTGCCTGACCCTACCCTGGAAAGTCTCTGTGCCTGACCCTGGCCAGCCTCTGTACCTAACCCCACCTGACCCTGGCCAAACTCTGTACCTGACATGACCCAACCTAACCTAAACACAATTGAAACTAAACTGAACAAGACTAAACCATGCTTCTATCTATCTAAATTTTGTCAAGCTCAAATAATCCTTGTCACCACTGTCATACACCCACCAACCCACAGTCATACACCCACAACCCACAGTCATACACCCACCAACCCACAGTCATACACCCACCAACCCACAGTCATTCACCCACCCAGCCTCTGTATCTGACTTTACCTGACCTGACTTAACCAGATCCAATCAAGAAACCCATTATTTTTCACCTCTATTACACCTTGAAGCAGGTATCGAGGCCACCTGACCTGACCTCAATTACTCTGCAATATTCCCAAGGCATCTGACCACCTCTGCTAGCGTATTCGGTACACCTAACATGACATGACCTGACATGACCTGACCTGACCTGGCCTGACCTCCAAGAACGAGAAAATAAACCCAAGATCTATTTAAATCTATCCCAGAAATTTAAACCTTCAATATATTTGTTTTTAGTTCATTTGTTATGTCTTTGTTTTGCTCTTGTGTTTACGGTTCTTGTTTATGAATTAAAGAAACAATAAGAGAATCCAGCCCGTCAAACTTCTACTGATAATCACAACTCGAATTATGCAACTGAAGAACAACAACAACAATAAGAAGAACAAGAACAAAAAAAACAGCAGGATATAATTCCTATAGAACCTCATGACTAGTTTATTAATGCCTTAAGAAACACTAACAACAATCCTCAGCCAACACGGACCTACAAAACATCAACAAGGTGACGACAACAACAGTTCAAACGCTCCAGCTTAACACCTACAAATTTCCGGGAGTTTAGTGTCGCTACATGAAACAAACACGGCGGCGAGTCCTACAGCTACACACTGTAATGGTCGGCGGAGCAAAGGACGAGACAGCGACGCTTACTCATTGGTGGAGCTTCACCCACCCTACCTGGCAGCCACTCACCTGCGTATTATACCACCTGACACGGGAAATCACACACACACGGGATGACACGGTAGAACACAGTGCTTGTAAGGTAAATAGAAGCCAGTCTTAATGGGTCCCAACCTTAAACTATTAGGACTGAGGCCCATTAGTATTGAGAGCAGTCAGGATTGGGACTCATTAAGACTGAGGCCTATTAAGACTGGAACCATTAGGCCTGTGGTATCTTTGGACTGAGGCTCATTAGGACTGAGAACCATTGGAAATGTGACCCATTAGAATTGGGGCCCATTAAAACTGGGACCCAATAGGACTGGGGCCCATTAGGACTAGGGCCCATTAGGACAGGGGTTCATTTGATAAGATGCCCACCTAGTAAAAGTGCAAAAGAGGGCATGCAAGATTATTCTCTCCCCTTCCTACTCCACATATCAAGAAGCGCTCAACACACTGACCCTTTCGACTCTCACTGACCACCACCACGACCACATCTGCAAATTTGCTAAGAAGCTTCTACACCATCCTCGACACCGGCTCCTACTACCACCTGAGATCCCTAGCCCGAGAATTGCTGTTTGACACCACAACCGCATCCAGCCCATAAGTGCACGAACTGATCGCTATAAGAACAGCCCAGTCCCAACCATTGTAAAATTATCAATAACTTGTAATAAACCAGTGTATTCACTCCCAGTAAATACTACTTCTTGCACTGTCACTATGTTGAAATGCACTGTAGTTTGAGCTTTTCCCCATCTAGTTATTATATATCTTATTTGTATCACTTATGTTACTTGTATATTATTTGTAATTCGAAACCCATTCCCCAAATATGTAACTGTATATTTTCAGCCTTCTGGCTGCCAAGCTCTTTCAATAAACCGTTAATTATTATTATTATTATTATTATTATTATTATTATTATTTACACTTAATTCTACCAGTTGAATCACAGGTGATGGCCGTCAGCCACGGTAGCTGAACACCAACTCAAAACCAGGGTTCGACTCCCTAATGAGAAAAATGTCCAATAAACAACATTTCAGGTCGAGTTGTTTACATATTGAATGGGGGACGGCCATCTTGTTTCCCTTTTTCACCGGGGGATTCTGCCGGCCGGTGTCACGACATGGCCGCCGGAGCCCATATAGCCCCTTTGTTACTACTGCTGCCGGATACACCTGTGTTGTAACCATAGGTGTATCTGGCACCTATACACACCTGCCTCGAAGTCAGGTGTAACCACCACCTGTACACACCTGTACATCACACACCACAACACCTTCCACACTCCCAACCAAACTTAAAGCAATTATTATATATCTATAGTGTAACTAACTACACATTACAATACACTGAAATAATGAAACAAAAATATATTCAGAATCTAAGAGAAGTATAGGAGAATAATCCTTAAATACAAACTCTATAAAACTTAATCTTGGTTACACCGCATTTTTTTCAGTAAGACAATATATATAATTACATTGGGCAGTCCATTACCACAAATTACACTGATAAACGGTACGTAATGGATACTGAATTACAAGTCTCATAACTAAGTCTGGCTAAAACAGTGGTAGACATTGTTTAGACATAAGCCAGTTGACTGCTGAGGTGAACATTAAACTAGTATGATTAAAATAGCAACCAATGATTTGAAGATTAATTAATGTAAATGTGAAATACCTAAGAGAATAGCAAATAAATAAAATACACCAACGAGATAAATAAATAAGAATGAATGGAAAATTATTGAACAATAAAATGAAAATAAGAAAACGAATAAACAGTAAAATGAAAATAAGTAAGAATAAAAAAAAGAAAAACAATTACTACAATAAAACTAAATAAAACAAAATAAACAGAAAAGAATAAGAAACAATAAATAAATAACACAGCAACACAAACAACATCATTTACTGTGTTACTTCACATCAACGTGTCCGTCCAACATTTGTCTTGACTCCATTTTCGTGAATATAATTAAGTCAAACATCATAACACACATCCCGGTAAAAAAAAAATACACCAACGACAACAATAAATAAATAAACATTAAAAATAAATTCAATATATTTTCCCTAAGATTTTTTTTATTACGAAGTCACGGCAAAAAGTTTGTATACGAATCTTCCTCAACATAATGCGGGGAAGCAGTTCTTTCACCACAGTTATACTCGTAGGTTATACTGTAGAGATCCCCGTGTTCAGAATACAGAGCCACTTATTGACGGTACAGTTACAGCCATTATTGACGGTACAGTTACAACCAGTTACAGCCACTTATTGACGGTGCAGTTACAGCCACTTATTGACGGTACAGTTACAGTCCAAACTTCTTGTACACTTGGGGGCGGTTGACAACATGTGAACGCTGCTTGCATTATAAATTGTCAGAATAAAAAACTAAAAAAAAAAATCCGATACTAAGAAAAAACTGAGTAAATTAATGTTAAAATATCAATCTACCTTACCTACATCACCTCCTTAAGTAGATGGTATATTATCCAGCATGTCCAGGGAATATTGTCTAAAATAATACAGTATAATTGGTTATTTTACTTCAATTATGACCTTGTGTGATAATAGGACATAGTACCATAATAAACCTTTTCTCAAACTGTTAAATAACTCAACAAAAATAATAATAATCCATTCTAAACAACGGATTATCAGACGTAGATGTCATAATTCAGCTCATCATAATTATCCATACACTCTCGTGTATAAATTCCACCGTCAAAATTTGTATTGTCGGAAGAAGTTTTACTGTCTGAATGTCTGTCTAATTCTACAAAAACTCTCCGTTAGTATCCGTCTATTTCCTCTGTTACCTCATCACTTAAGAGTATTACAAAATATTACCACTGACTGTAACACCTGATGTGCATACTCATATTTATAATCCTGTGTATTTTGTAACTGAAAGAAAATACAGGTACAGGAATATTTAGTTACTCTTGCGGTATACAAAATCATACATCTATCTATCTATCTATCTACTGTATCTATCTATCTATCTATCTATCTACTGTATTTATCTATTTATATCAATTTTATTAACTCACCTGTACCATTAATCATCAGTATATTTATCTTAATCTTCTTCCCATTTTGATTTATTCCTCTTAACAATGTATGTATCTACACCCACAAACATACCTACTATCCACTCCCAAACACCCACAAACAAACCTACTATCCACTCCCTACACCCACAAACATACCTACTATCCACGCCCTACACCCACAAACATGCCTCCTATCCACGCTCTACACCCACAAACATACCTACTATCCACGCTCTACACCCACAAACACACCTACTATCCACGCCCCACACCCACAAAAAAACCTACTATCCACGCCCCACACCCACAAACAAACCTACTATCCACGCCCCACACCCACAAACAAACCTACTATCCACGCCCTACACCCACAAACAAACCTACTATCCACGCCCTACACCCACAAACAAACCTACTATCCACGCCCTACACCCACAAACAAACCTACTATCCACGCCCTACACTCACAAACAAACCTACTATCCACGCCCCACACCCACAAACAAACCTACTATCCACTCCCTACACCCACAAACAAACCTACTATCCACGCCCTACACCCACAAACAAACCTACTATACCCAACACACAAACAAACCTACCTATCCACGCCCAACACCTGAGCAAACCTACTATCACTCCCCTACCCCACAAACAAACCTACTGTCCACACGCTCTACACAAACAAACCTACTGTCTGCTTACCCACAAACAAACCTACTGTCCACACAACACACAAACAAACCTACTATCACGCCCTACACCCACAAACAAACCTACTATCCACGCCCCACACCCACAAACAAACCTACTATCCACGCCCCACGCCCACAAACACACCTACTATCCACGCCCCACACCCACAAACAAACCTACTATCCACGCCCCACACCCAAAACAAACCTACTATCCACGCCCCACACCCACAAACAAACCTACTATCCACGCCCTACACCCACATACAAACCTACTATCCATGCCCCACACCCACAAACAAACCTACTATCCACGCCCTACACCCACAAACAAACCTACTATCCACGCTCTACACCCACAAACAAACCTACTATCCACGCCCTACACCCACAAACAAACCTACTATCCACGCTCTACACCCACAAACAAACCTACTATCCACGCTCTACACCCACAAACAAACCTACTATCCACGCCCTACACCCACAAACACACACTACCCACCACCTACACCACAATAGAGTAAAGGAGGAATACAGAGTGTACTTACTCAGGGTAGCCATACCACTCTGGGTGGTTGATCCTTAGTGCAGCAGGAAAGAGAAAAATTATAAGTGGGTCATTCTATTCCTCGTGTGATGGATGGAAGGATGGATGGATGGATAGATGGATGGATGGATGGGAGACTGAATGGGAGGATAGATGGGTAGATGGGTGACTGAATGGGATGAGAGATGGGTAGGTGGGTGAATCGGTGGATGGATAAACAGCTAACTGGATGAATGGACATATGGACTTGGATGGCATATTTGGATGTAAAACCCTACGTTATGAAGAACATTTTGGACGTATAAACCCATGACAATTAACACCATTTTGGACTTACATCACAGGAAACAGGTAAAACATTTCTGTGATCGTCCTTCAATAATTCCATACGCCAACCTTACCTGCATTTATCTCAATTACAGTATAAAATTTTAGTGTTAATTTCAGCATCGGAATCTCTCTCTCTCTCTCTCTCTCTCTCTCTCTCTCTCTCTCTCTCGCTCTCTCTCAAGATGGAAAATTTCATGACGTAAAATCCGATGAAAACTCGACCCTGTTTATACGTGTTGCTTCGAGGTTTTGTTTTCACGTTAACCTCATGTTTCGTTTCGATAAATGACACATATCACAGGAGGTGAACTACAAACTGAACTTTGACCTGACACCGACGACCGACCGACGGAAGATGGAGCTTCGGGTTTAGTCGTATCCCATTTGAGAGTTTTATAAATGTGAAGCCCCGAATTAGTCAACAAACCCTACAGCTCAATTTGGATTCGAACTTGTGCATCTTGTTCTTGAATCAGAACCTTATCTCACACATATATAGGGGTTAGGTTAGGTTGGGTTGGGTTAGGTTGGGTTGGGTTAGGTTAGATTGGGTTAGGTTAGGTGAGCTGTGTCCATCACAACCAGACAATTATCCCCATCCACCAGATCTTCTCTTTAACAAATCAGGCCGCACCTCGATTATGCGGTTCAGTTCTGGTGCCCCTATTATAGAATGGATATATATTCACTAGAGTCGGTGCAGTGAAGAATGACAAAAATGATTCCGGGACTTAGAAACCTTCCATATCAGGATAGGTTAAAGAAACTTAACTTGCATTCCCTAGAAAGACGAAGAGTGCGGGGAGATATGATAGAAGCATTTAAGTGGGTGAAAGGAATCAATAAAGGGGATATAGATAAAGTTCTTATAATATCCGAGCAGGATAGGACTCGGAGCAACGGATTCAAGTTGGATAAGTTTAGGTTTAGGAGGGAGATAGGAAGAAACTGGTTCACAAATAGGGTGGTGGACGAGTGGAACAAGCTTAGCAACTTTGTAGTAAGTGCGGGAACTCTGGAAAGTTGCAAAAGGAGGCTAGATAGATTCATGGATGATAGAGAGTGGTAGTAACTCTCGACAGGAGCTGTCATGCACAGGCCTACCGGCCTATTGCAGACTCCTTATTTTCTTATGTTCTTATGTTCTTAAATCCTCAACATAAAAGACAAATTCACCTCCATGTGTTAAAATCTTACTACACTACATTACCGTCACCACTATACCAAACCTGTGTAATATTAACACACTAATACACTATTAAGACATCACCAAATCCATCAATAAACAGTACATCTTCCTTTACACTTGATTATAAAGAAAAACAGGAAAATATGCCCAGAATCTCAATTTCATTCACTAACATTACGAAAAATTACAAGAGTTAAGAGTAAAAGCAAGATATGTGCTGTACGCAATGTTGATGTTATTTTGTTCGCCATCATTGTGTCCTAAAGTTAATCTGTTTTGTGAAGTATATCCTCGGACTTGGGAACAAATCATCATGTGTACCTTTGAGTATTAAGGTCTTGATCCATTTCCTTGATGTCTACCGTTTGGAACAGGTAACACCACCACAATTGTTTTAACCAAGACGAAAACGGGCGAAAAAAAAAAGCTTCTACAAATATCAAGTATTAATTTTCTCTCTTTACAAGATCTAATACTCTTGGAAATGTGTTTAAATTAATCTGATTTGTTTTCATTTATTGTCGATCCTTCATAAGAGGACTCGTGGATCCCCCGAGCATAGCCGGCCATTTTGTTTACATTTTTCGGCTGCTCTAAAATACCATTAAAACAATATTGAGTATAAACGTTTGGCTCAACTGATGATCTCAAACATGTCCCAGCATTTTTTTGCCTCAACTCCACATTCTGTAACTCATTTAGGTAGATGTCCCTCACTACACATACACTGGACTATGTGTAAAGTTGCAGCTAATGTGTTATCAAGATATTGCACATAATAAGTTCATGTGTGGTCATTATTATATCAAACGGAGGAATTTTAAAGAGCTATTACACCACCTGTATCATTAGTTGTCGCCATGTGAAGGAATGTTTAGGTAGATTATATTTTATTTACTGTAATTAAAGTTTCAATACCTAAGACGTTCCACTATAAGAGTCTTTCAACCTCAGGTAAGGTCTTAAGACTTTCTACTCTAGGTCTTACACCCTGGAGTAGCTGTATCGTCCACTTAGGTAATTTACTCCACAAGGAACTACAAGTTACACCTTGATGTAATACTTCATTTACTACCAAACTTTATAGGGAAATATTTTTTCACAAAGAATTTCAAGTTACAATTTCACATAATAAGTCACATTACAAACGTTCCTTCGGCTTACAGTTAAACTTTGCAATGTCAAGATATTTTTTTCACTGCAGAGGAAAGTATCCGTCATCATCATCATCACCACACACACACACACACACACACACACGCGCGCGCGCGCGCGCGCAAAGACAAAACTCCTGTATCCAGATTCTCAAAAGTTTATAAATTAAATTCTTTCCTAAAATTAAACAGACAATACATCTATTAATCATAGAGTATGTGAACAATATCGACGCCATATTGGTTACCATCTTTGAGTCATATAATTAGTTAGCTACATAGTGTTAATTATTTAGTTAAATAGGAACAAATAATCTACTAGCGTGTGTTGTGACCAAAATAAATCAACATTGTATTTACTTTCTCCTCCAGGGGGCACTAAGTCTAGAAAAATGACACAATTGACATCTACATAAAGTGACTGACCAAGGGTAGATATTGGCTGCCTTTTGTGTTACTTTGAGGTCGTAAGAACACACAGAGCTGCTCTTAATGATGTTTACCACAATACACCTCAACCAGTTTCTCATTCACAAAAGTCAAACAATAAATCTGGTTCAAAAGATACACCGTAAATTTTATTAGAATACAATAATCAATTACTGTATTATTGCATTGAGGTGAATAGTCTTATGGTGTTAAGATGTGTTCTTAAGCCACGAAGGTAAACAAAAGGTATTCAATATCTGCCTTGGTTGACGATGATCTGTAGACGTTAGCAAGTCCTCCTCCTCCTGCTCTCGAGTAAGGTAAAGAAGGCCTCACCTGACCAAAATTGTTAATTAAGATAGATTACATGATGATTAACCCTCCCAGCTTATTTCAACTAATGATTAACCTAACGCTACATGGGAAGTTAAGTTAGGTTAGATTAAGTTAGGTTAGGTTAGGGTAGGGTAGGGTAGGGTAGGGTAGGTCAGGTCAGGTCAGGTCAGGTCAGGTCAGGTCAGGCAGTGCCAGTGTGTTTATCTTGAGGTTAAATAAACTAGAGGCTAATCTTCACATGAGCCACTAAGACACTTTGACGGAGGCGGTTACGTACAACAGGAAAGCTCTGATAACATATAATGTTCAGTATATACCGTTTAAGTTGCGTCAGCAGCTCTATACACCACTTATTGACCTACTCATTCACTGCCGTAGAAATATTTACTTCTAACAGGTTTCTATATGGTTCCCAGTCATTATAATACGACCTTGTAAAATCAAATGATCTAAATTAAACTAAACTTATCCAAATTAAACTTATTAGCTAACAAATCCATCTAAAACACGATATATATAAATCAAAAGTTCTAAATTCAACTTAACTTATCGTAATATAACTATTATAACTAAACCATTTTAATTAAACCTAACCTAAACACCTCAAGTGCCACAAACAGAAGGAAAAAACACCTTTAATATTATCGTGTAAGAAGCCCCTGTAACCCACTAACTCAAGGTAATGCATCTATATCAATCTACCTGCGTCGGAAGCTCTATACGTGACTATGATCGTTACCCACCGCTGGAGAACATTTGTACTTCTATAATTACCCCTGGAGAAACAATGCACCAATTTACGATTTATTTATTTTATTTTTCATTTATTTTTTATTCTTGGTCCATACTGTAAACACCGCCCGCTTGTGAGTCCCGTCAGCCATTTTGTTCTAACTTTCGGGGATTCTAAAATAAACTATAAATAAATAAATAAATAAATAAATAAATAAAACAAGCATCTTTTGTTTTTCTAACCCATGAGCTGTGAGTCTTCATTATATACTTCAACATTACTATAAACTAAGGCTAGAGAGGGTGTGTACAGTACTAGTGGAGCCAAGACGAGAAGGTATTTCAAATCCCTAAAGGGTTTTACAAGTGGAGAGTCTTACAAGTGGAGGGTCTTACAGGTGGAGAGTCTTACAAGTGGATGGTCTTACAGGTGGAGGATTTTAATAAGGATAAATACAGCAAGTCCTACAGTTGAATCAGCCAAGTCGAGGAAAACTCTTAAGAGTCATGTAACTTCTACCTGATGTTACCTGTAATCAAGCTAAGGTCTATGTAAGAAGAATATTATCTCGTTACTATCCATTCCTCTTCCACTATCCTGCGAGGTGGTGTATTAATAGGCACAGATACTCATGATAAAGAAGGAATAAAGAGAAAGACGCAAGATACCTATAAAATGCGACAGAATATACCTACACATGCGTAATCCTAACCCATCCCAACCCAACCCAACCCTATCCTACCCTCAGCTTCAACACAGTACACAAAGTCATTCTTGGTATCAGAGTGACGCATAAACACCCTGTATCGCCTAAGACACATTTGAATCGGATGGTTCGTTGACGGTTTTATTAGTTCGGTATAAACCAGTGAAGCAATTAGTTCGTGGGAACAGCGAGTCAAAATACTTCACATCAGCTTCGTTTACGACCTCCAGCTGATATTTACTTGTGTTGTCTATATCAATCACATTTTATAATGAAAACAAAAATATAATTAGTTACTTATAAATGAAAATAAATCATACTTAGATACTTAGGAGTGGGGAAAAAAGATACTTAAGATACTTAAAAATGAAAACACTTTTTGATACTTAAATTAGGACAAAATAAACGGACATAAAGATTTAACTATGAGCGGTGGATATTACGACATGTACCGGCTATCAATACAGAGGCGCTATTTAGCCGTGAAGTTCTCTCAGAAACCCAACAAGACAATATGTGGTCACGTAAAAATTTCAGGTTAATTTTTAACACCATCCGTCATTTTAAACCTTGGCACCTGTAGATTAAGAAAATATATGGTGATATTTTTTTCTGATGGGATAAAGGTCGTATTTGTCCAGAGAAGTAAGAGAGGAAAAAAATCACTTGAGAGGCATGACGTACAGAGTGTCTAAGGTGATAAAAGATCATATACTACCATTTGGGTTTTCAAATTAAGTTCATTACATAAAATATCAAACTCATAAAGATTACAAAAGAACAGAACACCATGAGCTCTCTACAGCTATTGTCAGCTGTCAATATGCTGATGTACAGAAGCTACACAATGTTATTGGTGACTGTAATCCCAGGAAAATGATGCTCTTATAAACTTGGTAACTGGAGCTGTAATGCCAGAAAATGCCAAATATGACAATCTATGTGCATATGAAGTTGGAAGACAAATTATGAAAATTTTGTCAAGGAACGTATTGTTGGTCCATTGAGCATCTGGGAAAAGCTGTCCAAGGTTAATCTACTGTCGTGGAAAGCAGCAAATAAGACTTCAACCATCAAATTGCTATCACAAGTTATAGAACTTAAGCAGGACATACAGTATATGCATCACAGAAGGGCAGCACTGTACATATCAAGTCACCAGACACTGTTGTGTTTGGCATATTAAAGCAGCCTCAACTTGGAGAAAATACAAGTATGATAACAGGAACTTGTGAGCCACGACACATTGGGCAGAGAGCCTCACAGGTTTCCATGCCTTCACAGGATCTGACTGCATTGGAAAATTTGTTGGCAAAGGAAAGAAAGCATGTTGGAGCACTTTGATGAAATCTAACACAAAAGTCCTAGATGCATTCAAGATGCTGAGTAGACCAAATGCCCTCCAGCAGACATGTACAGTATATTCGTCTAGAGGCATTTGTATTTAAGCTCTACTGTCCACGAATGACTTTCACTAAACTGTCAAAACTTAGATGGCATCTCTCAAGATAACGCAGGCAGAAGCTGGAGAACTACCAGCGACTGCAGCAACTCTAAAGTATCATATATTGAAAGGAAGGTATCAAGCTCTTCTGTGGTCTTGTGATGCAGACAGTGAAATGCTTTCACAATTAGAGCATGGCTGGAAGATTGACAATGACTGTTTCATACTAGTAATATCAGACCAACCACCAGCTCCAGAAGCAATCACAGAACTTGTTAAATGTGGATGTGGCGTCAGGAAATGTGGATCATTGTCATGTTCATACAGAAAGAATCAGAAGAATAGCATGACAGGCACCGAGATGTGTAACTGTCAAGCAGATGATGAGAAATGCCTAAACAAGGTGAAGGAATCTGTTGTACACTGAAGACTCTGATGACGAGGACTGAAGCAATGTCGTAAATAATAACTTGTGACTTGTATACACATGATGTGTAACACTACAAACTGATAATAAATATAAAACGGTGGTTCTAAGCTTTTCAGATAATGGTAATAAGTATATGTTTAATTTCCAGTATTTGTCTTTAGCAATTAATTTTACTTACTGCAATCTCTTCTTTGCCAGAGACAGGATGGCATATATGAGCAGCCATGTTTGTAACACACTTAAGATGTTATAACAGCATTCATAATATATTACGTTAAAATGTAATGATATAATACTACATGTTCATAGGTTATTAGTCATGTTTTAAGTGACTTAGGAGTTAATGGTAATACGTCTGTGGTTCATTACGCCGCTCTTTGATAAAACTTCTTTAATGGCATAAAACTTATAATAAACCGTTCAGAAAAAATTACACCACAGTTCCTTAACATAGTTTATAAGGATTATTACGATATATGGTGTCAAAAATTAACATGAAATTTTTACGGGATTACTTAAGCTCCTACACTAAAACCTGCCGACCTAACCTAACCTTTTTTACCCACCTCCACCTACTTACCTAACCTGACATAATCTAACCAAACCTGACATAATCTAACCTAACCTGACATTATCTAACCTAACCTGATATAATCTAACCTAACCTGACATAATCTTACCTAACCTGACGTAATCTAACCTAACCTGACGACCAACTCCAACTCCGACATAATCTAACTTCAATATAATCTAACCTAACCTGACATAATTCCAACCTAACTGATGAATATAATCGAATCTAACCCGACATAATTCATTCCAACCTATTTGCATCTAACCAAC
>NW_024725970.1:0-2879 GCF_018991925.1 Homarus americanus
CATCGACGACGTGATCGACGATCTTGGACAGGCAAGGTACGTGACCAAATTGGATCTCCTCCAGGGCTATTACCAGATAAGACTGACTGAACGCTCCAGGGCCATCTCTGCTTTTGTCACTCCTGAGGGGTTGTACCAATTCACAGTCCTTCCGTTTGGTATGCGGAACGCCCCTGCAACCTTTCAACGCCTCATGAATTTCATCACGTCTGGTCTGGAAGGTGTCCGCTGTTACCTAGACGACCTCATCGTCTTCAGCAGTTCCTGGGAAGATCACATGAGTCGTCTACAAGCCCTCTTCTCCGTACTGGCTGCAAGCAAGCTGACGGTGAACCTCGTCAAAACTGAGTTCGGCCATGCCCGCGTCACTTTCTTGGGGCATGTGGTCGGACAAGGGGAAGTCCAGCCTATAGCAGCCAAAATTGAGGCAATTCAACAGTATCCAGTGCCAGGCGATAAGAAGAGTGTGATGAGGTTGCTGGGTATGGCGGGGTACTACCGCCGTTTTTGTCCAAACTTCTCCTCCGTTGCCTCTCCCATGACTGACCTGCTGAGTGGCAAGAAAACCTTCAAGTGGACTACGGCTTGCCAGGAATCTTTTGAGAATCTTAAATCTCTGCTGGCAAATGCTCCTGTACTACTTGCACCTGACCTCCAGAAACAGTTCACTCTCCATGTCGACGCCGGTGAAATTGGCGCCGGTGCTGTGCTTCTGCAAGAGGGTGAGAGTGATGAAGTGCTTCATCTGCTGTGCTATTTTTCTAGAAAATTTAACAAATATCAAAGAAACTATGCCACCATTGAAAAGGAGGCTTTATCACTGATCATGGCACTAGAAAACTTCAAATTATATATTGGCAGCACTGCTTATCCCATTCAAGTGTTCACTGATCATAACCCACTTACTTTTGTTGACAAGATGAAACATACCAACCAAAGACTTTTGAGGTGGGCACTATCACTTCAGCCCTATAACTTGAACATTTCCCATATCCGCGGAAAAGAGAACGTGTTGGCTGATGCACTTTCTCGAGTCTGATTATTTAGTAACTATGTCTATATGCAAATTATTTTTTGTTTTATTGTCATTGAGTACCTTGTGTTTATATTATGAATTATTTTGCTTCATATTGATTTAAACCAATTGTGTTAGTTATTACTTTCACTGTGTAGCTGTATATCCATTTTCGCTTCCAGTTAGTTGTAAGCTCACTTTTTTGGGGGAGGTGTCACGTGCCTGTGGCGCTCGGGAACTCGCATAGCGTGAGGCATATGTTCACGCCTACATTTCATACAAGCTATTAATAAATTGTTAATTGTACTTATTATATTATTATTGTTCTTAGTTACTTAGGTTAATTGTATATTTATGTATGTTATTTATATGCATCATTGTCTTACTCTGTTAAGTCAACTCAAGAGTAATATTAATTAATTATATAAAATATCCAGCAAATGTCCTGAATCACGTGATATGAGACGCTCTCCTCCCCGCCTGGGCACGCTTCCCCAGTAGCGAAAAACCGTGGCATAGGTTAGACGTGTCCATTCGTTCTCTAGCCTTGACCCCTTGTCTAGTGCTTTATTCAGTCTTCTGCAATGCCCTAGGGGTATCAGGTATTAGTGACACGTTTAGTTAGGCCTAGGAAGGGATCCTGGTGGTAAGGTATCTCCTGTTTGGTAGGGATAATCATTTTGTAGTGATTGTTGTATATATATATTTCGTATGTCTTGTGTAATATAGTAATGTTAAGTAATATTTGTTTGGTCTAACTCCCTACAGCATATTTTCGCCCTTCCGGCATCACTCTTATTTTATTATACACTTACTTATTCCCTTAAATTCATGTTTGCTAGTCATTACTCCCTTTAGAACATAAATTGAATTAATTAATTATCTTCCCTTTTGTGATTCACGTATTTCAACTGTTCTTACTTTTTCAAGTACATTTAGTTGAGTAGGTCTTTGGTGAGGATAATTATTGCCGTGTTCCCTATTTGTTCCTTTATTTGTTAATAACTTGGGGTAGGATTCACTCCCCAAGTATAAAGGATATTGGGATCGCGACAGTGAGGAAGTGTTGTTGTGAGGGAGTGTTATGGTGAAGGAGTGTTGTGGTGAGGGGGGTGATGTAGTGAGGGAACGTTGTGGTAAAGGAGTGTTGTAGTGAAGGGGTGTTGTGGTGAGGGAGTGTTGTGGTGAGGGAGTGTTGTTGTGAGGGAACGTTGTGGTAAAGGAGTGTTGTAGTGAAGGTGTGTTGTGGTGAGGGAGTGGTGTGCTGAGGGAGTGTTGTAGTGAAGGAACGTTGTGGTAAAGGACTGTTGTAGTGAAGGGGTGTTGCGGTGAGGGAGTGTTGTGGTGAGGAAGTGTTTGGCGAGGGAGTGTTGCGGTAAGGGAGTGTTGTAGTGAGGGAACGTTGTGGTAAAGGGGTGTTGTAGTGAAGGTGTGTTGTGGTGAAGGAGTGTTGTGGTGAGGGATTTTTGTGGTGAGGGAATTTTGTGGTGAGGAAGTGTTTGGTGAGGGAGTGTTGTAGTGGGAAGTGTTTGTAGGGTGTTGTGGTGAGGTGTTGTTGTATGGGGAGTGCTGTGGTGAGAGAGTATTGTGGTGAGGAAGTGTTGTTGTGAGGGAGTGTTATGGTGAAGGAGTGTTGTGGTGAGGGGGGTGATGTAGTGAGGGAACGTTGTGGTAAAGGAATGTTGTAGTGAAGGGGTGTTGTGGTGAGGGAGTGATGTGGTGAGGGAGTGTTGTAGTGAGGGAACGTTGTGGTAAAGGAGTGTTGTAGTGAAGGGGTGTTGTGGTGAGGGAGTGTTGTGCTGAGGGAGTGTTGTAGTGAGGGACCGTTGTGGTAAAGCTGTGTTGTAGTGAAGGGGTGTTGTGG
>NW_024725971.1:0-13938 GCF_018991925.1 Homarus americanus
TTACATGAGCTATGCGTGCAAACATTAATCTGTATGTTCACTGTGTGCTCCTTCACCTTTCTCTAATGAGGGCTTTTGTTAAACCACCAATGTATGTACTAAGTCAATTGTGTCCAATGTATACTTTCGAAAAGCCCTTGTTTGGGTTAGGTAGGAGAGAGTAGTCGTCATTATTGTCCAAGCCACATTATTTATTTCTATATATAAGTAATGTAGGCTGGTTTTTAAATACCTCAATCCCCTAACGGTGCCGTTTGTATATTAAGAAATACCGAAGCCATACAGTACAACACCAGCGAATATGAAGTATCACTGTAACCGGCAACTGTTACTCACTCATACCTATATACATATATAGAGTCTTTACAGAATGATAGCAGACACGGGGAAGACGAACAACAAGAGGAGAAGAGTTAGAAGAAAATCAACTTCAAGCTAAGAAGAAGAATACCAAGACATTTCCTCCAAACAAGAAAACAACACACACACAATCAAGCCGACCAAACACTGAGAAACCATGGCGGAACCCAACATGCACCGGACGCTTGACCTGACTCTATCCTGCCGCATCCAGGCGAGTTGCTGCTTAAAGTCCCTCACGCAAGCGCTGTTTAGCCACTGCACCTATTCTATCCTCCTAAAATTCACTTCAATCCCCCCTGCCACTAGCATGTTATGTATGTATGTATGTATGTATGTATGAATGAATGCTAACTGCAACTTTGCGTATTAAAACTCATTACTCTTACCGAAGTAATATATTGCGTGGTTATGTTATGTCATGTTAGGATAGATTATAAACTACATTGGGTTACATTTCGTGAGGTTCGGTGACGCTACAGGAAGTTAGGTGAGGTACCTGGAGGTTAGGTGAATGTTGACTGACTGACTGACAATTATTAGGAAGTGGTTCCAACACGTTCACACACAACCTATACTCATACCACAAGTCCAGAATTAGAGAGGATCATGTTATTGGATATATTTTCAACGATTTACTCAGTGTCTAACCAACTCTTTAGCGATTTAAATGTGGACCTAAAATTAGGTCCGTATAGTTGTTTGTCGTGGTGGTGGTGGTGGTGTGCGCCCGTCCATCAGGTTGATTAACCACCAAAACCATAAAGGGTGCGGCCCTGCCGTTTCAGGGCATACACCACATCCATGGCGGTGACGGTCTTCCTTTTTGCGTGCTCGGTGTAGGTGACGGCGTCACGGATGACGTTCTCCAGAAACACCTTGAGGACGCCGCGGGTCTCCTCGTAGATGAGGCCGGATATACGTTTAACACCTCCACGCCGAGCTAGACGACGAATGGCAGGCTTGGTGATACCCTGGATGTTGTCACGAAGCACCTTACGATGACGCTTGGCGCCACCCTTTCCAAGTCCCTTGCCTCCTTTGCCTCGTCCAGTCATGTTGTTGTGGTTGCTACTACAGGTGGTCCTGGTGTGGCTTCGCCCGAATCGAATCGAAAAATGCTAGTGACAGGGGGGAAGGAGGTTCAGGAGAAGAATAAAGGGAGGATTGAAGTGAATTTTAGGAGGAGAGAACAGATGCAGTGGCTAAACACCGCTTGCGTGAGGGATTATAAGATGGGGGCAGCAGCAACAACCCGGCTGGACGCGGCAGGGAGGCGACAAGACAAGGCCAGGCTAGCGTCAGGTCAAGCGTCAGGTCAAGCGTCAGGTCAAGCGTCAGGTCAGGCGTCAGGTGCGTGTTGGGTTGGGCAATGGATGTTCAGTGCTTGGTCGGCTTGATTGTGTTTTGGTTTCTTGTGTGGAGGGGATGTCTTGGTCTTCTTAGCTTGATGTCGATTTTCTTCTCTCTCTCCTTCTCTTCTTGCTCTCTTGAATTGTCCATTCGTTTGTGTTTGGGTCTTCTTCTTCGTCTTCCTCGTATTTTAAGTCCTCATAGGTGTGGAAGAATTCAGAGAGGGAGAGGTTGACCACGTGGGCTTCAGCACCACTGGCCGCGTGGGCTTCAGCACCACGGGCCACGTGGTGTTCTTGGTTCTGTGTGGTGGGCTGCTTCTGTTGAGTTTTCTTATCTTGGTTTTTCTTTACTGCTGGTTTTTTCTTTTCTTGGGAGCGTACAGCAAGGAGGGCCTCTTTGTAGCTCAGTTTTTTCTCAAGACGAGCCTTGGCTACCCTGCATTCCTCCTTCCATCTGGGGCAGGTCCGGTCGGCGGAGGAGTGTGGGCCACCACAGGCAGCGCATTTTTTCTCTGTGTTGGGGCAGACCGTGTAGCGGTGTCCAGGGCTGCCACACATGGAGCAGGTGTCTTCCTGCGCCTCACACTTGTTTACAGTGTGTCCATAGTGCTGGCATTTGTAACACCGTTTCGGTCTGCAGTAGGGCTTGACTGGCATAGTTACCCACGCCAGTTGAGCTTCCTTGGGTAGGGTGGAGTGGTGTCCGATGAGAGCAGTGGTGTCGGACAGCTTCTTCACAACTTGGAGCTGCTGCTCCTTGAGGAGCTCACTCAGCTCTGCTTTGTCCATGTGGGCAATTTCGGCGTGGGAGATTACACCCAGCTTCAAGTTGTCCCACATGAAGGCAAACATTTTAAAAGGAATGCCGTTGATGTCTGGGATCTCCGCGAGTTGAGCGGGCATGCCCATCTCGGCGAAGGTGATCTTGATGTCACCATGGAGCTTTAGGCGTTCTACCTTGGTGACCCCCACGATCCCATTAGCTTCGAAAAACTTCTGGAGAACTAGGAGGTTTAGTTTCTTGGGGCAGGTCGGCGTGTCCGGCCGTATCCGCGCCACGTTAACAAACTCGTATCCGTTCATGGTGAGGGAGAGAGAGTGTCTGTGGGCTTCGCCCACGGTTTGGTGGGAGTAGGTGGCGTGCTGTGGACGCAGCGGTAGTATCGTTCATCCAAGGCCGTCCCTCCCTCTTGGAGGTGGGGCGTAGCTTGCGGATGACGCATGCGGCACTCGTGGCCAATGAGGTGGCCACTGAGGTGGAGAATGTCTGTATATAAGCCCGCCCGCCTGCCGGGACGCCCGTATTGACTATTTCGTCGTCGAGATGGCCCGTACTAAACAGACTGCCCGCAAGTCCACTGGAGGCAAGGCTCCACGGAAGCAGCTTGCCACCAAGGCAGCTCGCAAGTCCGCCCCAGCCACCGGTGGTGTCAAGAAGCCCCATCGTTACAGGCCCGGAACCGTCGCCCTTCGTGAGATCCGTCGTTACCAGAAGAGCACAGAGCTACTCATCAGGAAGCTGCCCTTCCAGCGCCTGGGGCGTGAGATCGCCCAGGATTTCAAGACTGACCTGCGCTTCCAGTCGTCTGCCGTCATGGCTCTGCAGGAAGCCTCTGGGGCTTACCTGGTGGGTCTTTTCGAGGACACCAACCTGTGTGCCATTCACGCCAAGCGCGTTACCATCATGCCCAAGGACATCCAGCTGGCCCGGCGCATCCGCGGAGAGCGTGCTTAAGTCCTCTTCCTTGGGGAAAAACAAAAAGCACAACAAAACCTACCAGACATCTATAACTCGGCCCTTCTCAGGGCCAAAGAACTGTTCTGAAGATAATTTTCATGACAATCGAAATGGTTGGTGGTCGGAGAGCGTTAATTTCGGTTACCCAAATCGCCTAACGGTAAGTTGGTAACATTAGTGGAGGTACGATTGTATAGTAGGTCATCAATTCGGGAGGTGGGTGGGTGCAACAAACAAGAGCTAGTAACAAATAAATATATAAAGAATAAGTAAGTAAAGAAATAAATAAAATAAAAGAACATACAATAAAATAAAATAAAATTTTTTTTTACATGAAATAGGCATCATTTTTTTTTTTATTTCCCTCTCAATATATCACTGTCGGTAACTGTCTCTTTAACATGTAACTGTGGCTCCGATGGAGCCGATTAAGTTGTAGTAGTGGGATGGCGTGTTTGTTGTGCACAAGTAACCTCTTACTTGGAAGAGGTGTGCTTGGTGACAGCCTTGGTGCCCTCAGACACGGCATGCTTGGCCAGTTCACCGGGCAGCAAGAGTCGGACAGCTGTCTGGATTTCCCGACTTGTAATGGTGGAGCGTTTGTTGTAGTGCGCCAGGCGGGAAGCCTCGGCAGCGATGCGCTCGAAGATGTCGTTCACGAAAGAGTTCATGATGGACATAGCTTTGGAGGAGACTCCTGTGTCGGGGTGCACTTGCTTCAGTACCTTGTAGATGTAGATGCTGTAGCTTTCCTTCCTCCTGCGCTTCTTCTTCTTGTCACCCTTGGCAATGGCCTTCTGGGCCTTTCCAGCCTTCTTGGCAGCCTTTCCGGAAGTTTTGGGAGGCATGGCAGCACAGTTACTCGTGGCGCGGAGCGAGAGAATTGAAAACTGGCCCGACTAACTTTTCCTTATATACCGAGCGGGCCGCTCAGGATCAGACTGGCTGCAGCTACGGCTCTCTTACATTGGTTGGGTCCGCGAGACGGCCACCTGGCCTGATCCTGAGCTTGGTATAAAAGACCAAGGTGGCGGGCGGAAATTTAACTCCTATCACGAAAAGCAGCAGCAGCAACATGTCAGGACGCGGCAAGGGAGGCAAAGTGAAGGGCAAGTCAAAGTCCCGTTCTAGCAGGGCCGGACTCCAGTTCCCCGTGGGTAGGATCCACCGTCTCTTGCGTAGAGGCAACTATGCTGAGCGTGTTGGTGCAGGTGCCCCTGTGTACCTTGCAGCCGTCATGGAGTACCTGGCAGCAGAAGTGCTCGAGCTGGCCGGTAACGCCGCCCGCGACAACAAGAAGACCCGCATTATCCCGCGTCATCTTCAGCTTGCCATTCGCAATGACGAGGAGCTGAACAAGCTCCTGTCTGGAGTCACCATTGCCCAAGGGGGTGTCCTTCCTAACATCCAAGCTGTGCTCCTCCCAAGAAGACAGAGAAGAAATAAGAACCCAAGGTTCGTTCACACAAGACAACCTAACCAAACAGGCTCCTTTCGGAGCCACAGGATATCACTTAAAGAGAGAAATATACGACATCAACGTTTTGCAGGATAACACTCTATTTTACGTGTAATTAGCATAGTATTGTGGAAATTGAGTGAAATTGTTTTTGAATGTTGTAGATGTGAAGGGGTACTGCGGGGGCCTGGGGTGGGGGACTTAAACGGGACTTAGAAGGGCGCAAGAAGCAGCAGCAGCAGCAGCAGCAAGGGAGGCGACCTTATTTTCACTCTGGTTCATTGACAGTACACATTTACCAGCAGCATACATTGGAGTCATATTGTAATTGTAGACTAATCAGTGTGGGCTAGCTAGCTAGCCAATTGGGGATAAACAGCAAGAATGTAATGTCCTCAATGAAGTAATGACATAGTTCAAGATACAATAAGTGAGGTGGCCTGAAGTCTTTGACAGTGTCACATTCAATAATATAGTGCTTTAAAGGTGTATCACAAAGTTTACATGCTGAGTGTTCCGGTATGGGTACAGCGTTACTAACTTGCCAGATGTGTCTGTATCCTAACCTAATTGTGGCCACGACTACATCACACAGGCAGGCAGGAGCAAGTTGTTTGGACACTATTCCTCGCCCCCTTGGTCCCTGTTCACCTACTGTAGCAGTAAGTAGGTACCTGTTGTAAATCGAAAGGTTGCGAATTCGTATTCAGGGAAAGTTGTTGGAGCTTCTAAACTTGAACTGACACAATCCGAGGAGTGGTGACCCGAGGATCACAGACACTATCTCTCCCTTCCTAACCTCCTGCTCCTTCCTCTGTCCTCCCAAAATTGAACCATGCTATCGCACAGGTAATAATACAGGTAGAGACAACAACATATTTTCCTATTGTCTTATTATATATTAATAACAGAAACGCTGCCGCCATCCCGGAGGCTTTACATTGTCTCACTGTTCATTCCCTCCACAATTCTTCCTCGTACTTCTTCTTCTTCTTCTTCTTCTTCTTCTTCTTCTTCCATGAATACTTTATTAACGGTGTATGTAAGTTTCACCATGTTTTGCACGACAGCGGTAGAGCAAAGTATATTTTGTTAGCAATAAACCAAAAGCATATTTTATGGCCTAATCATCACTACATAGAACACCACCCATAAAGCATGATACTAGTAGACCACAAAAACTGCTATAAACACCCAAAGCATATTTTATTGCCTAATCATCACTACATAGAACACCACTCATAAAGCATGATACTATTAGACCACAAACTGCTATAAACCCCAATAATAAACTATACTAGTGACTATAATTGTGTTACCCAATATTATACGAAATAATACTATAAAACATAATAATAAACACACTAATAGTGTATAATAGTGACTATAATTGTGTTACCCAATATTATACGAAATAATACTATAAAACATAATAATAAACACACTAATAGTGTATATTAGTTGAATGCACAATCTGATGAGAAGTCAAAAAAAAAAAAACAACATAACAATAACCTAGAAAGAGTGTAGAGTATTTTTGTGCAAACTATTATACTAGTAGATGGTCTAAGATAACTGTATGTGAAGGAAAAGGTGTGCTCTCCACTCAAACTTTCTTTTTATGAAATCTCCTACTCCCCAGCTGAGCGGTACGCCCAATGGGAAACAAAACGTGGCACATAACACGCCGCCCGCCAGCTCTGGCTCGGTGAATAGGAATCAGTAATCGGGCGGAGTATAAACAACACCGCCGCCAATGTGCTCCTCCCATCTCTGAGGAAATCTGGCGGGCAACTTTGTAATATATTAGCATGTAATAATAATAACAATAATAATAATAATAATACTACTACTAATAATAATAATAATAATAATATTAATAATAATAATATTAATAATAATAACATGCAATTTCATTTTATAACACATACTAACAAAATAGTGTATAGCCTACTATACTTAACTATAATAGGTTAGGTTGCGTAGGAGGATCTAAAAAGTACAGTAGTATATACACACACACACACACACATACATATAGACAACAAACTAAATTAGAAACCACACGTCAGTGAAGTTATCAAATCCTCCAGTTTCCGTCTCCACCTCCTACGCCGACTCAAGTCCCTCGGTGTTCCTGCACACGAGCTCCTCAGTGTTTACACAACATTCATACTTCCCAAGCTCACCTGGTCTTCCTCCCTAAATGCCACACAACGTAAACACCTAGAAAAAGTGCAAAAGAGGCCATGCAAGATTATTCTCTCCCCTTCCTACTCCACATATCAAGAAGCGCTCAACACACTGCCCGACCCTTTAGACTCTCACTGACCATCACCACGACCTCATCTGCCAATTTGGTAAGAAGCTTCTACACCGGCTCCTACTACCATCTGAGATCCCTAGTCCGAGAATTGCTCTTCGACACCACAACCGCATCCAGCCCATACGTGCACGAACTGATCGCTATAAGAACAGCCCAGTCCCAACCATTGTAAAAATTATCGATAACTTGTAATAAATCAGTGTACTCACTCCCAGTAAACACTACTCCTTGCACTGTCACTATGTTGAAATGAACTGTAGTTTGAGCTTTTCCCCAGCCAGTTATTATATGTCTTATTTGTGTCACGCATGTTACTTGTATATTATTTGTAATTCGTAACCCATTCCCCAAATATGTAACTGTATATTTTCAGCCTTCTGGCTGCCAAGCTCTTTCAATAAACCGTAAATTATTATTATTATTATTATTTATATGTTGGCCCATACCAACTCACTCCCCTGAACCCTCCTCCCCACCGGACTATCAACAAGTTCTTGCCATAAGGTACTATCTCATTTGGCAAAGGAATGGAACCAGTGATGAATAGTGGTGAACAGTGCTTAATTCAGTGAAAAACAACTCGGCAGTTGAGTCTTACCCAAGCTAGCTAACCACCTTCACACAGTGAGGTCCCAGGTACCCAGTTATACTTCCCCTGAGACTCCACGATAGAGAGGCCTGGGACCACACCTCACCCACTTGAATGAGTGAGTCATGTCGACCACGTGGTGTCCCCAAGATGCTACGACACCACGTAGTGAATGTTTTGCTACAGCATCATCATGTGAAGTTCCTCATAACACCATCTGTGAGGTAACTGCTACATCATCAGGCCCCTCATACCGCCATCTGTGAGGGAGTTACTACACTACGTGTCTGGTGTTTAACATCTCACCTTACATGATCTACGCGTGCAAACATTAATCTGTATGTTCACTGTGTGCTCCTTCACCGTTCTCTAATGAGGGCTTTTGTTAAACCACCAATGTATGATGTACTAAGTCATTTGTGTCCAATGTATACTTTCGAAAAGCCCTTGTTTGGGGAAGGTAGGAGAGAGTAGTCGTCATTATTGTCCAAGCCACATTATTTATTTCTATATATAAGTAATGTAGGCTGGTTTTTAAATACCTCAATCCCCTAACGGTGCCGTTTGTATATTAAGAAATACCGAAGCCATACAGTACAACACCAGCGAATATGAAGTATCACTGTAACCGGCAACTGTTACTCACTCATACCTACATACATATATAGAGTCTTTACAGAATGATAGCAGACACGAGGAAGACGAACAACAAGAGGAGAAGAGTTAGAAGAAATCAACTTCAAGCTAAGAAGAAGAATACCAAGACATTTCCTCCAAACAAGAAAACAACACAGACAATCAAGCCGACCAAACACTGAGAAACCATGGCGGAACCCAATATGCACCGGACGCTTGACCTGACTCTGTCCTGCCGCATCCAGGCGAGTTGCTGCTTAAAGTCCCTCACGCAAGCGCTGTTTAGCCACTGCACCTATTCTATCCTCCTAAAATTCACTTCAAACCCCCCTGCCACTAGCATGTTATGTATGTATGTATGTATGTATGAATGAATGATAACTGCAACTTTGCGTATTAAAACTCATTACTCTTACCGAAGTAATATAGTGCGTGGTTATGTTATGTCATGTTAGGATAGATTATAAACTACATTGGGTTACATTTCGTGAGGTTCGGTGACGCTACAGGAAGTTAGGTGAGGTTCCTGGAGGTTAGGTGAATGTTGACTGACTGACTGACAATTATTAGGAAGTGGTTCAAACACGTTCACACACAACCTATACTCATACCACAAGTCCAGAATTAGAGAGGATCATGTTATTGGATATATTTTCAACTATTTACTCAGTGTCTAACCAACTCTTTAGCGATTTAAATGTGGACCTAAAATTAGGTCCGTATATTTGTTTGTCGTGGTGGTGGTGGTGGTGTGCGCCCGTCCATCAGGTTGATTAACCACCAAAACCATAAAGGGTGCGGCCCTGCCGTTTCAGGGCATACACCACATCCATGGCGGTGACGGTCTTCCTTTTTGCGTGCTCGGTGCAGGTGACGGCGTCACGGATGACGTTCTCCAGAAACACCTTGAGGACGCCGCGGGTCTCCTCGTAGATGAGGCCGGATATACGTTTAACACCTCCACGCCGAGCTAGACGACGAATGGCGGGCTTGGTGATACCCTGGATGTTGTCACGAAGCACCTTACGATGACGCTTGGCGCCACCCTTTCCAAGTCCCTTGCCTCCTTTGCCTCGTCCAGTCATGTTGTTGTGGTTGCTACTACAGGTGGTCCTGGTGTGGCTTCGCCTAGAAGACTAGAAAAATGCTAGTGACAGGGGGGAAGGAGGTTCAGAGGAAGAATAAAGATAGGATGGAAGTGAATTTTAGAAGGAGAGAACAGGTGCAGTGGCTAAACACCGCTTGCGTGAGGGGGTAGGCAAAATGCCCGTGAGGGTGCAACAACAACAATCAGGACGAGGCAGAGGGAGGGCGGGAGCAGGTCCGGGCAAGCAAAGGGCCAACGCGGGTGTTCTGATTGTCGTCCCAGCAGGCAGTGTTGGTAAAACGTAGGAAGAACCGCCCCGCCACGGCGGCGGCGCAAGCCGAGAAACGCAGGTGGACGGACGCACAGGCAGCACACGATCAAATCAAACAGAGAAGGTGAAAATATAGAAATTTTGCTAGTCGTAGGGTTGTTTGGAGAGAGATGAAGGTAAAGTCTTTGAGCTATGTCAAAGAGGAACGGAGCGAGTTGGAGGAAGGGTTTTTGAATCTTTGAGCTTGAAATGTCAAAGTATTCATAGTAAGGAAGGATGAGCGTATCGTAGGAGAGTTTTTAGTAATAGCTGCAGACAGATTTGAGCTTTTTTGTCAAATTATGAACGGAGACGAGAATGAGATATAGGTTGAGTGGTTTCAGTCTAGAGTTAGGTCAATTTTATTAAGAATTGGATGTCACAGACGTTGGGTATGTTTGATTAGGTTCTGAGAGTTGTGGGTCTTTTAGCTATGTCAGAGAGAAATGGAGAGAGTTGGAGGAAGAGTTTAGAATCTTTGAGTTTGAAATGTCAAAGTATTCGTAGTGAGGAAGGATGAGTGTATCGTAGGAGAGTTGTTTAGTAATGGCAGGAGGCAGATTTGAGCTATGTCAAATTGTGAACGGAGATGAGAGTGAGATATAGGTTGTTAGGTTTCAGTCTTGAGTTAGGTCGATTTTGGTAAGGTGGCTTTGTCTGGCGGGGGGGGGATGTTGTGTTTGGAGATTGGTTGAGGGAGGGGGGGAGTTTGTGTTTGGGGATTGATGGGGGTGGCGGTTGTATGTTAATTTAAGGTGAATTAAAATTGCTTAAGGGGGGTTGTTGTGTGAGTGTGTATGTGTTTGCATGTAAATGTAAGGGGAGAGAGGGAGGGTTAGGATAATGTTATAAGGTCAGGTATGGTTCGGTTGTCCGGAGGAGGGGGGAGGAGAGGAGAGGCGGCCTAGGAGGTTCCCTGGTTATTTGGAGCAGGCAGATTACTTAGAATGATAAGGTTTGTGTTGCCACCAACAGTTGTATTGAGTCATACGTTTTATTTATTTATTTATTTTTTTTTTTATTAGGAGGGTCAAAGGGGCTTGTTAGAAAGGTCGGGTATATTAAGTTTTTATCTTGGGAGGATTGTAGGTATTGATTTCTAAGAGGGGTTGTGAGTAAGGTTTGGTGGGTTAAGTTTTTCTTTTGGGAGGACTAAGGACTGTGAGTAAGGTTTGGTGGGTTAAGTTTTTCTTTTGGGAGGATTGTAGGTTTTGTTAGTGGTTGGCAGAGTTGGGTTAATTATTGCATTCTCTCTTTCTTGCAGGTATTGTGAGTTCTGGCCCCATTCTTGAGGGAGAGGGTTTGTGTACAGGTACATTGCACCCCTCCCCGACCTTATTGGCTAAGAGAGGCGTTCAATGTCGTCTGCAATTTGGTACCGTTTTTATTAGGTACACCTCTCCTACCTTATTGGCTAAGGGAGGTGCCCATAAAACAGTGTTGGTAACATTCTTGAGGGAGGGCTTGCGTACAGGCACTGTGGAACTCTCACCGACCTTATTGGCTAAGGGAAACGTACATGTCATCTGAGTTAGTATGGGATGGGTAAGTTAGGTATTTGTTTTGGGAGGAGTGATAGGGTGTGGTTAGTTAATGGTAGAATGGTTATTTTTTATTTTGTGTGGGATTGCTAGTAACGGCTGGGTATGTTAGGTTTTTAATTTTGGGGGATTGTTAGGGTCTTTTCTTTCTTTTTTAGGGAGGGAGTGTTAGTGCAGGTTGAGTGGGTTAGTTTTTTTTTTTTTTTTTTTTTTTTTTTTTTTTTTTTTTGGAGTGGTCTTGAGTTTGAGCAGGCGGGGTCGGGAGGAGGGGGAGGAGAGAACTGGTCTTAAGTTAGGTTAGGTTAAGGTTAGGTTAGGTTAGGTGGGAATCGTTGGGTGTGGGCTGAGGAGAGGTTAGGTAATATTAGGTTAGGTTGATTTGGTAAGGTTGGGTAGGAATCGTTGGGTGAGGGTTGAGGAGAGGTTAGGTTTAATTTGGGGGGAGTTGTTGGGTGTGGTTATAAGGAAGTTATTAATATAAGGGAGGTGGGAGGGGAGTGTTTGGTCTGTTTAGTACTTAAAGATTGAAATTCTGGGGTGCAGGGATGAGGTCTAAATTGTCGAGTGACTGTGAGCGTAGTGGTCTGAGTGTTGTGTATGCAAGTGAGGGAAGGGCAGTTACGTGACTGTGTGTGGGGGAGTCGGGAGGTTGAGGGGAGTGTGCTAGGTTCGTGTCAGGGTTGTTTTCTGTTTCATTTGGGGTAGTGCCGAATAGATTTACTTTGATTATAGATTTAGTTGGATGTGTGTATTGTATAATTCTTTTGCTGTCAGGTGTATAGGGAGAAAGGGGGGAGGTGTTCTTCCTCTTTGGTCTAGGGGTCTTGACCACTATTTCTGTTGGGGGATGGGCTGCCATTTTATTCTTGGGACTCTGGGGAGTTAGGGGAGGATTGGGTTTAGTTTGGGTGTTTGTGGTCCGGGAGTTCATCGTGGTCGTGTGGGAAAAGTCAGGTGTAGGCAAGGTCGAGGTGGAGGGGCCGGGAGGTTTTGGGCTGACTACTCTGGGGGGTGAGGTAATGGTAGATTGGTGAGATAAGTCAGGTGTGGGCATGGCAGAAGTGGAGGGGCGGAGGGAGATTGCAGTGGATTCTCTGGGGGGTGGGGGAGGGGCATGTTGGTCGGGTCGGAGATGGGGGCAGTGGGGAAGATGAGGTCGGGACCGGTTCTGAAGGAGTCAGGAATGTTTATGGTAGGGAGGCCGTTCGCCTTCAAACCATCAATTGCCAGTTTTAGAAAAAGTGATCTGTTCCCGTTGCTTAGGGTATGTGCCAAAAGTATGATGGTGGTGATTTTTGCGTCAGTGTCGGGGGAGGGAGGTGGGGGCGGTCAGGTTGTTGGTCCAGCAAGTGTGGGTGGGGAGGGTCGTGGGAGTAGGGAGTGAGTGGTGGGAGGTGGAGGTGGTGCTGTGGGAGGTGAGGGTCGGCGGGGAGGGAGTGGTGGTGTGCTGTTATATTGTCTGATTTTGCACTTGTTGCTGATGGCAGAGTGTGGGCCTTTACAATTGCAGCATTTAGTTACAGTGGCAGTGCAGTTTCTGTATGAGTGGCCTTGATTGGCACATTTTGAACAAGTCAGTGTGTTACTGCAACGGTTGGTGTTGTGTCCGAATTGGTAGCAATTGTAGCATTGGTGAACTGGTATGTAGTGTGGGAATTCAATGTTTCGTGAGGGGATGATGTTGTTGCCGAGTTTTATTCCGTTAGATTTTAATTTGATGGCGTCAGTTTGTGTAGCTGTAGTGATTTTTAACATGGGGAGAGTTCCCATCCGGGCTGCATATGTCATTTGGGAGGTGTTGTGTGAGTTGAGATCATTCAAAAGGTTTGGGTTGTCAAGAATAGGTGGGATTACTTTCCTGCATATGAGGGTGCATTTTGAACGGTACTCAGGGGAGCTGAGGACCGTTAAGCCATTATCTTTCAGTTTGTTGTTTATTGCTGGGGAGTGGAATTGGTCGGCCTCTTCGTCAGTTTGTACAAAGATTTTGATGATATCGTCGTTTGTGAAGGAACGGATCTGAAATATCAAGGTCAGCTGAAAAATGAGTGAGGCGAGGTCTGTGCACGGTTGGATGGTACGGTCCACTTTTATTTTAATAGATGGCATGTTTACTGATTTCAAATTTGGAGATTTATGGAGATCTCCCCTAACAATTGTCCCTGATTTCCTGCGCCCCTCACGTAGGGGAGGCCCTGCACTATCACAGAGGTTCCCAGGCGAATCGGCAGGCTGTGCTGACCCTCCACCCTTCACACAAACACGCACTAGCGAGGTGTGGGGACAGAGGGCGTTTCCAGACGAATACTCCCCTGTACGTCAACTGACAGGGGAATAGGTCCTTTCACGGCACGGAAGATAAAGGTTATAGTGGTAGAAAAAGGTCTGAAAACTTACTGATGACTCTCTCTTCACACCAAGCCCCTCAGCAGCATTCGGGGTTCCTAAGGGAGGTCCGATACTGTAGGAGAGGCTCAATGTGTCGATTGAATCAACAGATTTGTCAGTTATGGAGAATTGGAGTCAAGTGCTTGTGA